>NW_007067877.1:80663-93597 GCF_000164805.1 Carlito syrichta | reverse complement strand
ATTCGAGATGAGGTCTCGCTGCCCAGGCGGGTCTCGAACCCGCGGGCTCAGGCAATCCACTCACCTCAGCCTCCCAAAGGCGCAGGATTACAGGCTGAGCCACCGAGCCCGGCTTATATTTTCATTTACTAGCAATAAACAATGAGAAACTGAAACTGAAAACACAATACCAGGTCGGGCACAGTGGTTCACATCTGTAATCTCAGTTCTTTGGGAGACAGAGGCGAGAGGATTGCCTGAGCCCACAGGTTCAAGACCAGTCTAGGCAATATGGCGAGACCTCATCTCTACAATAAATTAAAACATTAGCTGGGTGTGGTGGTGCGCATCTGTAGTTCCAGCTACTTGGAAGGCTGAGGTGGAAAGATGGCCTGAGCCCAGCAGGTCAAAGCTGTGGTGACCATCAGTGTGCCCTGCACTACAGCCTGAGTGACAGAGTAAGACTCTGACTCAAAAAAAAAAAGGAAAGGAAAAAATATATCTTGGACACAAGTCCTTTATCAGACATATGCTTTACAATTAATTTCTCTTAGTTTGCAGCTTGTTTTTTATTATTATTATTTTAACAGTGAATATCTTTTGTAAATGTTTTACATTTGTATGAATTCCAACTTATTTTAAATTTAATTAATTTGATTTAATTACTTAATTAATTTAGTCATTTTAGATTAGAAAATATAGTTTATTTAGAAAGTAAATTAGAAAGAGAAAAAGGAGATTCACTCCCCAAGGTAGGGGAGGCAACCAAAGCCTGGAGACATGGCCTGGCCATAGCTCAAAGAGCACATGGCCACCCTTATCTTAGCAAGTCAATGACAGCAATCAATTTTTATTCTATAAATGAGGTTTTTTTGAGTCGGAGTCTCCCTCTGTCGCCAGGGCTGAAGTGTAGTGGCAAGCTCACAGCCACCGCTACCTCGGCCTGCTGCGCTCAGGTGATGCTTCCACCTCAGTCATCCAAGTAGCTGGAACTACAGGCATGTGCCACCTTTTAATTGTAGAGGTGAGGTCTCACCAATTTGCCCATGCTGGTCTCGATCCTGTGGGCTCAGGCAATCCTCTCACCTCGGCCTCCCAAAGTGCTAGGATTATAGGTATGAGCCACGGCGACCAGCCAAGATATATTTTTTAAGCTCAAAATTCATTTAATAAGGAAACAGGCAGCTCAATTAAAAGATAGAAAAAGACTTGAACAGACATTCACCAAAGAGGGTATACATAATGTAAATTAGTTTAGTATAATAACCTTAGCCATTAGGAAAATGTGAATTGAAACCAAGATGAATTATTACTAAACATCTATTGGAATGGATAAATTTTTTTTTTAAATACTAATAATACCAGGTGCTGACAAGGATGCAGCACAACTGGAACTCTCATAAGTTGCTGGTGGAAATTCAAAATGGTACAGCTACTCTGAAAAAAACATTTTATGACTTTTTATAAAGTTAGATATACCCAGCCGGGCTCGGTGGCTCAGCCTGTAATCCCGCACCTTTGGGAGGCTGAGGTGAATGGATTGCCTGAGCCCACAGGTTCGAGACCCGCCTGGGCAGCGAGACCTCATCTCTACAATAAATCAAAAAAAAAATTAGCCAGGCATGGTAGCACATGCCTGTAATTCCAGCTACTCGGAAGGCTGAGGCAGAAGGATCGCCGGAGCCCAGCAGGTCGAGGCTGCAGTGGCCGGGAGCGGCCACTGCACTCCAGTCTGGGCAACAGAGTGAGACTCCTACTCAAAAAAAAAAAAGTTAGACATACCCAACAATCCCACTCTTAAGTATTTACCTTAGAGAAGTGAAGACATATTCACACAAAAACTTGTACATCACTGTTTGTAGCAATTCTGTTCGTAATTGCCAATAACTGGAAACAACCAAATGCCCTTAAACTGGTAAATGGATAGATAAACTATGGTATATCCATACAATGGAATACTACTCAACAATGAACAGGAACAAACTGCTGATATATGCAATGAGCTGAAGGTATCACAAAGGCACTATATGGAGCAAACGAAGCTGGTTTCGAAAGGCTACTGTGATACAGAAAGAAACATATTTGATCTTTGTCCTGACACAGAACTCCTAAAACCCTTGTAATTTCCTGAATGATAGGGGTATTAGAAATGTATTTTGTGCCAGGCTCGGTGGCTCAGACTGTAATCCCTCGCCTTTGGGAGGCTGAGGTGAGTGGATTGCCTGAGCCCGCGGGTTTGAGACCCGCCTGGGCAGGGAGACCTCATCTCTACAATAAATCAAAAATCAGCCGTGTGTGGTAGCGCGCGACTGTAATTCCAGCAACTTGGAAGGCTGAGGCAGAAGGATCGCTGGAGCCCAGCAGGTCGAGGCTGCAGTGGCCGGGAGCGGCCACTGCACTCCAGTCTGGGCGACAGAGTGAGACTCCAACTCAAAAAAAAAAAAAAGAAAGAAAGAAATGTATTTTGCTATTCATAACAAGCCCTTTCCAGCCATACATGAGTTTATGCTAATAAAGTGACTCTTGGTGGACTTCTAGATAGCTTCAGTATGGGGGTCAGGTGCCCAGGTGCCAGGAACCAATGATGTGAGTAGATGGTTGAAACTTTCAGCCCCACCCCTAGACTTCTAGTGAAAGGGAAGGAGTTCGAGACCAAGTTAATCACCAGTGGCTAAGAGTTTGAGAATCATGCTTATGCTTATATAATGAAACCTCCATAAAAACACTAAACAATGGAATTCAGAGATCTCCCAGGTTGGTGAACACACTGAGATGCTGGAAGGGGCAAAGCACCCTGAGAAGACATGAAAGTGCTACACCCCTTCCTACATACCTGTGTGTCTCTCTCATTTGAATGTTTGTGAGTTGTATCCTTTATAATAAACTGGCAAAAGTGAGTACAGAGCATTTTCCTGAGTTCTGTGAGCCATTCTAACAAATTACAGAACCGGCAGGGGAGTGGGGGGTAGGGGAAGATTGTGAAAATCCAGTGACTTTGTGCCCTGTCAGCCTGAAGTATGAGTTGCTCAGACTTGTAATTGGCATCTGAAGTAGGAGCAGTCTTATGGAACTGGGGCTTTAATATGTGGAGTCTTCCCTAATTCTGAGCAGTTTGTGTCAGCATTGAACTGTAGGACATCCGGCTGATGTCTAGAAATTTGGAGAATTGGTTAGTGTGAGGAAAAGCCTACACACTTGTCAGAAATATTGTGAGTAAAAGCAATTAAGATTTACATATTGAATGATTCCATTTATATGACATTCTTGAAACAAGAAAACCATAGTGATGGAAAACAGATTAGTAGGTTCCAGGGGTTGGGGTCACAAAAGAGTATGACTACAAAGATGTAGCAGGAGAGAGGTTTTTAGGGGTGATGAAACTGTTCTGTATGACAATTATGGTGGTAGTTATACAAATCTATACATGAGTTAAGACATATAATGATACAGTACACTAAAAATATCAATTTATTGTATGCTAATTTTTTAACTATACAAGTTTTTTAAAAGATATGACAGTTTCTTGCTCTCTTTCTTTCTTTTTTTTCTTTTGAGTCAGAGTCTCACTCTGTTGCCCAGGCTGGGCCTCAACCTGCTGGGCTCAGGCAATCCTTCCACCTCAGCCTTCCAAGTAGCTGGAATTACAGGCATGCACCACCACACCCAGCTAATTTTTCTTGATTTGTTGTAGAGACGAGGTCTTGCCAACTTGCCCAGGGTGGTCTCAAACCCCTGGACTCATGCAACCTTCTTGCCTCTTCCTCCCAAAGTGCTGGAATTACAGGCGTGAGCCATCACGCTCAGCAAGATATGACAGATTCTGTTGACTGCAACTCAATATATGCAAAAAGTATGATGACCACCCAAAGAAACAGCTGGAGCTACATTAATGAAAGTATTAAATCCAGATCAAAGAAAGTTGCAGACCCATCAGACAGTAAACCGATCAGACTACATCTATAGTATTCTGTTCTATTTGGGACATTGATAGAATCAGCACCATCTAGAAGGTAACTAAGATGGTCAGGAGATGATTAAAAGGACTGGGAATATATATATATTTTTTCTTTTCTTTTCTTTTCTTTTTTTTTTGAGTTGGAGTCTCACTCTGTCACCCAGACTGGAGTGCAGTGGCTGCTCCCGGCCACCGCAGCCTCGACCTGCTGGGTTCCGGCGATCCTTCCGCCTCAGCCTTCCAGGTAGCTGGAACTACAGGCGCGTGCTACCACGCCCGGCTGATTTTTTGATTTATTGTAGAGATGAGGTCTCGCTGCCCAGGCGGGTCTCGAACCCACGGGCTCAGGCAATCCACTCACCTCAGCCTCCCAAAGGCACGGGATTACAGGCTGAGCCACCGAGCCCGGCTAGGATTGGGAATATTTAGCCTGAAAACCAGAAGAAATGACAAGGTAACTATTAGAAAAAGTGGGCCAACCAGTTGCAGTGGCTCAAGCCCGTAATCCCAGGGAGGACGAGGCGAGAGGATTGCCTGAGACCAGGGGTTCAAGACCAACCTGGGCAACTTGGCAAGACTTCATCTCTACAATAAATTTAAAAATTAGCCTGGCTTGGCAACATGTGCCTGTTTTTCCAGCTACTTGGGAGGCTGAGGCGCAAGGATCGCCTGAGCCCAGCAGGTCGATGCTGTGGTGGCCGTAAGCTGCACTCCCGCCTGGATGGCAGAGTAAGACTTCGACTCAAAAGAAAACAAAAACAAAGAAAAGGTGGGCCAGGCACAATGGTTCATGCCTGTAATCCCAACACTTTGGGAGGCTGAAGTGGGAGGATCACTTGAGCCCAGGAGTTCAATCAAGATCAGCCTAGGCAACATAACAAGACTTCCATCTCTGTCACTTTTTTTTAACCAAGTATGGTGGCACTTGCCTGCAGTCCTAGTTATTTGGGAGGCTGAGGCAAGAGAACTGCTTGAGCCCAGGATTTCAAGGCTCCAGTGAGCTATGAACACATCACTGCACTCTAGCCTGGGCGATAGAGACCCTTTCTCTAAAAAAAGAAAGAAAAACTACCTAGTAGTTCACTGAGCCTTATTCTGTGTTACTCCTGAGGAAAGAACTGGGTCCCCTAGGGAGTAGTTATAAGAAGGAAGACTTCAAATAACTGAAAAGCTTTCTAATAATTCAAGTTGGGAATAAATTAAATGATCTGTTTAGATAAGCAGTGAGTTTCTCATCATTTGAAATAATTGAAAATGATCAAGCAAATGTTGAATAACCATATATCAAGGTTGTTGTCAAAGGGATTACTTCACTGAGTAGGAAACTGACCTATTTAATCTCTAAAGTCTCTTCCAACTTCACCTCCTGTATTCCAAATTATAAATGGTGTGGTAAATCACCCTCACCCTGTATGTATCTACAACTCCCTGCAAGGCATTACACTATGCATCATATACATCAAATCCCTATGGACTCCTGCTAACACTGACTGTCCCCAAACAGATTTCCAGGCTACTTTAATGATTTCCAGCCAGCAACAGGGGAGAAGATGTGCAGAACATGCAAAAATCACATAAAATTTGTGCAAAAAATGGATGAATAACTTTTAACTGGGATATATAGGGAATTTTTGTTCCTGCCCTATGTTTGACAAGTTACTTTATCGGTCCCCAAATGAACTATTACGAGGTTTGAGACCAATTTTGACTTCCCTGATCTGGCCTTTGCTTTAGTCAAGACAAGGAAACTGGGAAGTTTCATGTCTTAAAAATTGCCAATATACAAAAATAAATACCCTTATTCTTTACTGCCTTTTGCAGCTCTTTGACTCTCACTCTATATTTCCTCTCTAGTTTTCTCAGTAATTATCTAGACTTGGACCTTTCAAAAATGTACAAATCAGGAGGAAGAGTAAATAGTGGCGGTCACTGTGGCAAGATCAGTGCAGGCAGTAATCTTAGCAGACATCACCTGACAAGGATTGAGACAAGGGGCAGCCTATGGAGATTAGTTTTGTCTGGCAGGACACGAGTTGGGGCAACTGAGCAGTACTGAGATATCTGAAGCTGGAAGGACAGTAGATCAGGCACAATTCAGACAGAACTTCAGTCTGAGGTACGTGGCACCCCAATGATTCCAAGACAGCTCAACCAACATAATGATCCCTCGGATGCATCAGAGCCCATAGGCCTACCTGATTGATCTCATTCCTTTAGTAGAACTCTGATGTCAAATTCTTTACATAAGATGCAATTTTACTCTTTTCAGGGTGTTCACGAAGATATTATAGTTCCCTTTGTCAAGTCCATTTTTGAATTTAAAAATCTGTTTGGCAGATAAAAGTAGTCTCTGGTGTTAGACATCAGGTCATCTTTTGTTTTTGTTTTTTGTTTTTCAGTCGGGGTCTCACTCTGTCGCCCAGGCTGGAGCGCAGTGGCACGCCCACAGCCGCCTAGCTTTGACCTGCTGGGTTCAGGTGATCCTTCCGCCTCAGCCTCCCAAGTAACTGGAACTACAGGAATGTGCCACCACACCTGGCTAATTCTTTGATTTATTGTAGAGATGTGATCTTGCTAGGTTGCTCAGGCTGATCTTGAACCCATGGGCTCAGGCAATCTTCTCGCCTCCCTCACCCAAAGTGTTGTGATTACAGGAGCCACCACACTGATCTAGGATGCCTTTTGGAGAGGACACTCATTGAAATGGTACATAGGAGGTTTCTGAGGTGCTGGTAATGTTTCATCATATAGGTGCAATCATTTTGAAAATCTTAGCTGTAGACTTATGATTTGTACACTTTTTTAAAACTTATGTTATATTTCAAGACAAATGTTCCAAAGATTAAAAAAAAAAACCCTAAGCAGAGGCTTCCTGACACTGTTCTACATAGTGGGCAGCCAGTTGATAAGTGATTATCATTTTCAAACTTATAAGCATAAGTTTTCTCAGTGGATTCTTTGTATACATGTTCTTTTCTTTTCTTTCTTTTCTTTTTGAGTCAGGGTCTCATTCTCTCACTTAGGTTGGAGTGCAATGTCATACTCATGGCTATCACAGCCTCGAACTCTTGGGCTCAGGGGATCTCTCCACCTCAGCCTTCCTAGTTGCTGGGACTACAGGTGCATGCCACCACACCCAGCTAATTTTTTTATTGTAGAGACAAGGTCTCACCAAGTTGCCCAGGCTAGTCTCAAACCCCTGAACTCAGGCAGCCCTCTCACCTCCACCTCCCAAAGTCCTGGGATTACAGACATGAGTCACCACACCCAGCCTACAAGTTCTTTATCATATTTATTTTGCAATTTTTTTCTGATTCTGTGGCTTGTCTTTTCCTTCTCTGAACAATATTTTTTGCAGACCAAAAGTTTTCCATTTTAATAAAGTAACTTATTATACTTTTGGTGTTACATCTAAAAACTCATCACTATGGACGGGTGTGGTGGCTCACCAGCCTGGGCAACATGGCAAGACCTCATCTCTATAATAAATTAAAAAATTAGCTGGGCGTGGTGGTGTGTGCCTATAGTTTCAGCTACTTGGAAGACTGAGGCAGAAAGATCACCTGAACTCAGCAGGTCGAAGCTGTGGTGGCCATGAGCGTTCCACTGCACTCCAGCCTGGGTGACAGTAAGACTCCAACTCATAAATACATAAATAAATAAATAAAAACTTGTCACTCTGATTCTCTGATATAATTCCATTTATATCAAAGAAATAATTATCTTTTATCTCCATTTCACAGATGAGAAAACCAGCCTCAAAGAAAAACTGATGACTAAGTTTAGACATGCAGGAAGTCATGGATTTGGGACTGATTTATATCCCAATGCTTTTTCCACCATGTAATGTTCCAATGCTATCTAATCCTATTCTTCTTGCTTTGTTTTCTTTGCCTTTCTTTCCTTTTTCTTTCATCTTTTGAAGTTTTGTTTGGTTTTTTTTTTTGAATTGGAGCCTCACTCTGTCACCCAGACTGGAGAGCAGTGGCCGCCCCCGGCCACCACAGCCTCAACCTGCTGGGCTCCGGCAATCCTTCCACCTCAGCCTTCCAAGTAACTGGAACTACAGGCATGCACTACCACACCCGGCTAATTTTTTTATTTACTGTAGAGACGAGGTCTTGCCAAGTTGCCCAGGTGGGTCTCGAACCCACTGGCTCAGGCAATCCTCTCGCCTCGGCCTCCCAAAGTGCTGGGATTACAGACTGAGCCACCAAACCCGGCCTTGAAGTTTTTTTAAATTTAGGATTAACATAGTTTGCCAGAAGAAATGGCCGCTTCTAAAAAGAGATTAACAAAGCTAGTCCAAAGTCTCATGATGGCATTGTTAGAAACATATTCTAAGGTGGCAAAGTCAAGTATTATGGGAGTCCTGGGACCCAGGGAAGCATGTTAGAAGAGCAAGAAGGAGCCAGCCATGGTGGCTCACACCTATAATCCCAGTACTTTGGGAGGTTGAGGTGAAAGGATTGCCTGAACCCTCTGGTTCGAGACCTGCCTGGGTAAACTGGGGAGACCGCATCTCTACAGTAAATCAAAAAATTAGCTGGGCGAGGTGGCATGCCTGTAGTTCCAGTTACTTAGAAGGCTGAGGCAGAAGAATCACCTGAGCCCAGCAGGTCGAGGCTGCGGTGGCCATGAGCATGCCACTAGATTCCAACCTGGGTGACAGTGAGATTCCGACTCAAAAACAAAAAAAAGAGCAAAGAGGGTCATTTCTCTAGAAATATATATATACAGCTATTTGCATACAATTTTAGAGGTTCCAGTTGCCTTGGCTGCTCTACCACACAAAGTACATGCAGAATTCATTTAACCTCAGGTCATCTGGAGAAAATACATAATAATATAAGAAAATAATATCTATTCAAGCACCAGCACAGCTCCTGTCCATAGCAAGCACTCAATAAATTCTTTAAGTTTAATCTGAAGTCTGATTTGATTAATAGTAATATTTGCCTGCAAGTAGAGAATTCACACCTACTTTACTTAATATCCTCTATTCTAAGAACTGACCACAGGATGTCACTATTGTGCTAGGGAAAAGCTTGAACAGAACCTCTCCTCCGCCCCACCCCCTTAATTTAAAAAGACTAAGTGATGCCTGTGTGCTGAAAAAGGGAATGGGAGAGAGCATTACTTTTGTATCCCAAGAGCATTTTTAAAAGGAATATCAATATAGTTCATTAATTTGAGTGTTCTGTGAAAAATATTACATCGACATTATATTTCAGGGTTGCTTTTTTTTTCCCCAAGTCGGGGTCACACTCTGTTATTCAGGCTAGAGTGCAGTGGCACGATCACTGCTCACCACAGCCTCGAACTTCTGGGCTCAAACAATCCCTCCACCTCAGCCTCCCAAAGACATGAGCCACTGTCCCCTGCCCAGAGTTGTCTCCTGTTTAAAAAAAAAAAAAATTTGCCGGGCTCGGTGGCTCAGCCTGTAATCCCGCGCCTTTGGGAGGCTGTGGTGAGTGGATGGCCTGAGCCCGCGGGTTCAAGACCCGCCTGGGCAGCGAGACCTCATCTCTACAATAAATCAAAAATCAGCCGGGCGTGGTAGCGCATGCCTGTAATTCCGGCTACTGGGAAGGCTGAGGCAGAAGGATCGCCGGAGCCCGGCAGGTCGAGGCTGCGGTGGCCGGGAGCGGCCACTGCACTCCAGTCTGGGCAACAGAGTGAGATTCCAACTCAAAAAAAATTAATTAATTAATTAAAAAGCACTCTTTGGGTTTAGAGGCTTCCTTCCAACTCAGAAGATCCACGGGGAATCTCAGTCATTCATTTACTCATTCATCAAAGGTTTATTGACTTTGTTTTATTGATTTATTGACCCACTGTGATGCGATAGCCACTGTGCAAATCACATTGTGCCAAAACATTGGTCCCCAACCTTTTTGGCATCAGGAACCGGTTTCACGGAAGACTATTTTTCCACGGATGGGGCAGAGGGTGAGGGTGGCGAGGGAATCATCAGGCATTAGATTCTCATAAGGAGCTCCAACTAGATCCCTCGCATGTGCAATTCACAATAGAGTTCGGGATCCTATGAGAATCTAATGCCTCCACTGATCTGACAGCAGAGGGAGCTCTGCTCACCTCCTGTTGTGCCCCCGGTTGGTAACAGGCCACTGACTGGTTAGCCGCCGGGAAGTTAGGGACCCTTGCTATTGAGAGCCTGGTCACTACAAACAGCCTCTTGTGGTTGCTCTACCTGAAAAACGTTGTAATAATCCTATAGTGTATCTGGTGCAATCTCCATCCATGAATGCTAAGGTGAGTAGCAAACAGAGCCATCTGTGAAATGTCCCCCTGGCCAGTGGCTTTCTTCTTCTGGCCACCACTGGAGGCACATCAGCTTTCACAAGAACACTTTTGTTTTATAACAGTGTTTTTGAGATAGAATTCACATGCCATAAAATTCACCCTTTTAAACTGTGCAAGTCGGTGTTTTTAAGTATATTCAGAGACTTGTGCAATCATCACCATCATCTAACTCCAAAACATTTTCATTACTCCACAAAGAAACCCCATACCCACTAGTAGTCACACCCTAGTACCACCCTTACCCACAGCCCCTGGCTACTGCCAATCTACTTTCTTTTTTTTTTTTGAGTTGGAGTCTCACTCGGTCGCCCAGACTGGAGTACAGTGGCCGCTCCCAGCCACCGCAGCCTCAACCTGCTTGGCTCCGACTATCCTTCCGCCTCAGCCTTCCGAGTAGCCGGAATTACAGGCGTACGCTACCACGCCCGGCTGATTTTTTGATTTATTGTAGAGATGAGGTCTCGCTGCCCAGGCGGGTTTTGAATCCACAGGCTCAAGCAATCCACTCACCTCAGCCTCCCAAAGGCACGGGATTACAGGCTGAGCCACCGAGCCCAGCTTGAGTAAATTTTTTTTAACATGGCTAAACAATAAAGTCAAATTGAAATGAAGTATGAAGTTAGTTTTAATAAGACAAAAGTAGCTGCAATCAATCATCTTCTAAAATTAATACTTTTTTTTTTTTTCAGTTGGAATCTCACTCTGTTGCCCAGGCTGGAGTGCTGTGACATACTCATGGCCACCGCAGCCTTGACCTGCTTGTCTCAGGCGACCCTGCCGCCTCAGTCTTCCAAGTAGCTGGAACCACAGGCGCACACCACCATGCCCGGTTAATTTTTAAATTATTATTGTAGAGATAAGGTCTTGCCAAGTTGTCCAGGCTGGTCTCGAACCCCTGAGCTCAAGCAATCCTCTCTCCTCTGCCTCCCAAAGTGCTGGGATTAGAGGTGTGAGCCAGTGCGTCTCCCAAAGTGCTGGGATCACAGACGTGAGCCACTGTGCCTGGCTTAAAATCACTACTTTTAAGAAATTCTGCAAGATTGTGGAGTCTGTTTGGGTACAATGCTTGTTTCTATTAGCTTATATTCTGAAGCAGAAGACAAGAAAAATGAACTACAAGACTCTGCTAGTCTGGGTTAATTAATCAGTAAATAGACATCTAAGTCCTTCACCCTGGTACACAGGGTAGAATGAGCTGACAACAACTGGACTGGTGGTGGAGAATAACATCTATAGCGAGAAACTGTACAACCACTGGACTAGCCATTTTCCTCCCACCAATAGTGTGAGATAAGTACTTTTCATTAAAATGAAAAATGAGGCTGGGTGTGGCGGCTGACGCCTGTAATCCCAGAACTTTGGGAGGCCAAGGTGAGAGGATTACCTGAGCCTACAGGTTTGAGACCAGTCTGGGCAATTTGGGGAGATCTTGTTTCTACAATAAATCAAAAAATTAGCTGGGCATGGTGGCATGTGCCTGTAGTTCCAGGTACTTGGAAGGCTGAAGCAGAAGGATCACTTGAGCCCAGGAGGTTGAGGCTGTGGTGGCTTTGAGCGTGCCACTGCACTTGAGCCTGAGTGACAGAGTGAGACTCCAACTAAGAAATAAATAAATATATAAATAAATAAATAAAATGAAAAAATAAGATTCAGTGGGATTCAATAACTTAACCAAGGGAGGTTGCATCCCTGGTATGTGGAAGTATTAAGTAATAATTTAAAAGGCAAATCAGGAGTCAAACTGTCTGGGTTCAAATCCTGATTTTGTTATTTTTTTGAGTTGGATGTCACTCTGTCACCCAGGCTGGAGTGTAGTGCACAATCATGGTTCACCATCCTTGAACTTCTGGGCTCAAATGATCCTTCTGCCTCAGCCTTCTAAGTTGCTGGGACTGCATGCATGTGCTGCCATGCCCAGCTAATATTTTTATTCCTTTGTAGAGACAAGTTCTCACTATGTTGCCCAGGTTGTTCTCCAACTCCTGGGCTCAAGCAATCCTCCCACCTCAGCCTCCCAAAGTGCTGGGATTACAAGCATGAGTCACCATGCCAGGCTCAAATCCTGATTTCTATAGTACACCACCTGTGTGACATTAGACAAGTTTCTTAACCTCTCAGCTCTTCAGGCTACCTCTATAAGGAAAGGTTGCAAAAATACCTACTTTTGGGGTGGTTGTATGGTTCAAATAAGTCAATATCTAAAGTTAATACCTAAATAACAGTGCCTGGCGTAAGCAAAGTCCTACTTAAGTATTAACTATTACTATTATTGGAATCCAGATTTGCATGAATTTAAAGTCATCAACCTTGATGAAAAACCACGCCTCTTCATGCTTACCTTATATTCTTTTAAAAATGATGGCTGTGAGGTCCAGGCGTGGTGACTCAAGCCTGTAATCCCAGCACTTTGGGAGGCCAAGGCAAGAGGATTGCCTGAGCCCACGGGTTCGAGACCAGCCTGGACATTTTGGTGAGACCTCATCTCTACACTAAATCAAAAAAATAAGCTGGGCATAGTAGCGCACGCCTATAGTTCCAGCTACTTGAAAGGCTGAGGTGGAAGTATCACCTGAGCCCAGCAGGTCAAGGCTGTGGTAGCCGAGAGTGTGCCACTGCACTCCATCCTGGGTGACAGAGTGAGAGATTCCAACTCAAAAAAAAAAAAAAAAAAAA
>NW_007067877.1:79915-80608 GCF_000164805.1 Carlito syrichta | reverse complement strand
TATGGTGGCTGCAGAGGACCACCTGAGTTGAACCGGCAATGCTGTGAAACGCAGTCTCTCAGTCAGTGTGGAGGCCTCGTGCAGTTGAGTACATTAATGGTGCCACCTTGTACACACTCCAGACAACATCTGCTGCATCATAGTTCCTCCATTTATTATACACAGATGCCACAGTTCTGACATGCACTGCAATACTGTGCATTATAAGTATAGTATTGAAGAGTTGCTACCTCCTGTAACAGCTATTGTTAATACATCACTGTAGAAACAGACTAATGCCAGGTGCAGTGACTCACACCTATAATCCCAGCACTTTGGGAGGCTGAGGTGAGAGATTTGAGCTCACAGATTTGAGCCCAGCTCACAGATTTGAGCCCAGCCTGGGGTGAGACCAGGTCTCACATGGTGAGACCTCATCTCTACAATAAATCAAAAAATTAGCCGGGCATGGTGGCACATGCCTGTGATTCCAGCCACTTGGAAGGCTGAGGCGGAAGGATCACCGGAGTTCAGCAGATAGAGACTACGGTGGCTGTCAGCATGCCACTGCGATCCAGCCTGGGTGACAAGAGTGAAACTCTGACTCAAAAAACAAAACAAAACAAAAAACACCCAGAAACAGACTAATAAAGTTTATCTTCTTTTTTTTGAGTCGGAGTCTCACTCTGTCGCCCAGACTGGAGTGCAGTGGCC
>NW_007067877.1:70616-79895 GCF_000164805.1 Carlito syrichta | reverse complement strand
ACCCGGAATTACAGGCACGCACTACCACGCCCGGCTGATTTTTTTGATTTATTGTAGAGATGAGGTCTCGCCTGCCCAGGCAGGTCTCGAACCCGCGGGCTCAGGCAATCCACTCACCTCAGCCTCCCAAAGGTGTGGGATTACAGGCTGAGCCACCGAACCCGGCTAAGTTTATCTTCTATCTTCTGAGAAAAGGAAGCAAAACCAAACCAATAAGTCATAACAAGAACTAATGACCAGGAAGATATTTTTCTGCCCATGTCCCAGAGCAATAGGGGCAATTAAGTTGATTTATGGAAATAATAATGATGCTGCTATCACCATGATTGACTTTGTCAGTAATGTCTTTTATTATTATTATTATTACTATTATTTTGAGTCAGAGTTTCACTCTGTTGCCCAGGCTGGAGTGCAGTGGCACTATCACAGGTCACTGCAACCTCAACCTTCTAGGCTCAGGTGATCCTTCCACCTTAGTCTCCAGAGTAACTGGGACTACAGGTGCACACGGCCATGCTTGGCTAATTTTTTTATTTTTGTAAAGATAAAATCTTGCTATGTTGCCTAAGCTGGTCTCAAACTCCTGCACTGAAGCAATCTTCCCACCTCGGCATCCCCAAAATGCTGGGGTTACAGGCATGAGTAACTGCACCCAGCCAATGTCTTTATTTTAAAAGGACTAAGTCCTCTAGGTCCTGCAAGCCTTCCTAGACTTCCAGGAGAAGGAACTCCAGTGCAGGGAAAAAGTTGTTCCCTAAATTGTAAATATAGAGAGCAAGCTTGACTTTCAAGTTTTCTTTTCTTTGGAGTTGGTCTCTCACTCTGTCGTACAGGTTGGAGTGCAGTGGTATGCTCACAGCCTCTGCAGTCTTGACCTACTGGGCCCAGGCAATTCTTTCACCTCAGTCTTCCAAGAATCTGGAACTACAGGCACACACCACAATGCCCAGTTAATTTTTTTATTTATTGTAGAAATGAAGTCTCGCCAAGTTGCCCAGACTGGTCTCGAACCCCTGGGCTTAGGCAATCCTCTGCCTTTAGGCCTCCACCTCTGCCTTTAAGTGCTGTGATTACAGGTGTGAGCCACTGTGGCCCGCTCAAGTTTTCTTAATAAAATATACTATCCTATATTTGCATAACTTTCTGCTTGCCCCCCTGAAATTGTTTTGAAGAAGAATTAATAGTCCATATATAAATTCTTTGTGACCTTGGAACTGCTATATAGGGCTGATCACATAAGTAGAAGCCAATTAACAAACCATTACCTACAGTTTGAAGCACCTGTGTATTTGAAATATCTGTTGTTACCTAGGACATCTCTGTCCTTATTGTAGAAATCGTCAACTGGTTATACAGTAGAATCACACAGGGAGTTTTAACAACCACTGGTACGACTGGCGCGGTGGCTCAAGCCTATAATCCCAGCACTGTGGGAGGCCTAAGTGAAAGGATTACCCGAGCCTGCAGGTTCGAGACCAGCCTGGGCAACATGGTGAGACCTCGTCTCTACAATAGATCAAAAAATTAACTGGGCATGGTAGGGTGTGCCTGTAGCTCCAGCTACTTGGAAGGTTGACGCAGAGGGATCACCTGAGCCCAGCAGGTCAAGGCTGTGTTGGCTGGGAGTGTGCCACTGCACTCCAGTCTGGGTGACAAAGTGAGATTCCGACTAAAAAAAAAACCCCACTGGTTCCCAGGATGTGCCACTCAGACAGTCTGAATCCACTGGTCTAGGATGCAGCCTGGGCATCAGGAATTCCAAAAACTCTGGACAATCAAGTTTAAGAGTTGGTGCTGAGTTGGCATGGGTCTCCCATCCTTCCTCAGTTTCAGCTGCTCCAGAGGATGACGCTCTATATTTTGAGGTTTCCCTTGAGGTTCCTTCACTACCAACTGAATTTTAATTTTCTTTCTTTCTTTTTTTTTTTTTTTTAGAGTTGGCATCTCACTCTGTCGCCCAGACTGGAGTGCAGTGGCCACTGCACAGACTTGACCTGCTGCTCCGGCGATCCTTCCGCCTCAGCCTTCCAAGTAGCGGAACTACAGGCGCGCACTTCCATGCCCGGCTAAGTTTTTGATTTATTGTAGAGATGAGGTCTCGCTGCCCAGGCGGGTGTCAAACCCACGGGCTCAGGCAATCCACTCACCTCAGCCTCCCAAGGATTACAGACTGAGCCACCGAACCCGGCTTTAATTTTCAATATCATAGTCCATATTTCATGTTAGACCATCCCAGCATGACTCTTCAGGGCCAGCCTCCAAACGATCATGAATTAGTGAGATTCATCTTTCTCACAACCTCAGTTGAAATGAACCCTGATGGATACCCAAGTGTCTTAATCAGTTAGTACTATATGAATTACCAAAGCCTGTGTGACTTAATCAACAAAGATTTATTTCTCACAGTTCTGAAGATTGAGAAGTCCAAGTCTAGTGAATTCTAAGTCCTCTAGGTCCTGCAAGCCTTCCTAGACTTCTGGGAGAAGGAACTCCAGTGGGGAGAAAAAAGCTGTTCCCTAAGTTATAAATATAGAGAGCAAGCTTGACTTTCAAGTTTTCTTTTCTTTTGAGTTGGATTCTCACTGTCATACAGGTTTGTAGACAGTCATCTTCTCCCCGTTTTCTCACATAATAGAGAGAGACAGGTCTGGTCCCTTCTTCCCTTATAGCCAACCACACTAATCCTAACCATGAGGGCTCCATCCCACAACCTAATTACCTGGTAAAAGTCCTGCCTCCCAATAGCATCACATTAGAGGCTGCAATTTCAACACATTAACTTGGTGTGGGGTGAGGTGGGGCCCATTTGAGGAATATTCAGTCCATAACACCAAGTAACAGGGATTAGCTAAAGGAGGAGTTTGAGTATAAACTTAGAAAAGAAACTTAGTCTGGTAATAAGTGTGTTTAAAAGTTATAAGGCCAGGGGCTGTGGCTCACACCTAGTACTTTGGGAGGTCAAGGTGGGAGGATTGCTTGAGCTCAGGAGTTGGAGACCAGCCTGGACAACATAGTAAGACCTCATCTCTACAAAACAATTAGCTGAGTGTCGTGGTGTACACTTATAGTCCCAGCTACTTGGGAGGCTGAGGTAGAAGGATCGCCTGAGACCAGGAGGTTGAGGGCTTTGGTGAGCCATGAGTATGCCTGGGCTCAATCTGCAATCCAGCCTGGGTGACAGTGTGAGACCCCCAACTCAAAAATAAATAAATAGATGTTATATTCATATGTTTAATTCTGATGCTTTTCTTCTTCATAGATCAGTCAGAACTATGTTACTTCAGTATGATTAAAGTTTGTAGTTTAACTGTAAAGCAGTATACTTCCATTTTTGTTGTCATAGGCAAATGGATATCAAGTGGGAACTACTAACCAAGGAAAGAGCTTTTTTTTTTTTTTTTTTTAATAGAGAATCTCACTGTGTTGCCCAGGCGGGTCTTGAATTCCTGACTTCAAGTGATCTTCCCATTTCTACCTCCCAAAGTGCTGGGATTACAAGTGTGAGCCACTGTACTCCACCAAGAAAGAACATTTTTTTTTTTTTTTTTGAGTTGGAGTCTTACTCTGTCGCCCAGACTGGAGTGCAGTGGCCGCTCCCGGCCACCGCAGCCTTGACCTGCTGGGCTCCGGCGATCCTTCCGCCTCAGCCTTCCGAGTAGCCGGAATTACAGGCATGCGTACCATGCCCGGCTGATTTTTTGATTTATTGTAGAGATGAGGTCTCTCTGCCCAGGCAGGTCTCAAACCCGCGGGCTCAGGCAATCCACTCACCTCAGCCTCCCAAAGGCGCAGGATTACAGGCTGAGCCACCGAGTCCGGCCTTTTTTTTTTTTTTTTTGAGTTGGAGTCTCACTCTGTCATCCAGGCTGAGCACGCTCACGGCCACCGCAGCCTCCACCTTCTGGGTTCATGTGATTCTTTGGCCTCAGCCTTCCAAGTAGCTGGAACCAGAGGCACATGCCACCGTGCCCAGCTGGTTTTTTGATTTATTGTAGGGAAGAGGTCTCACCATGTTGCTCAGGTTGGTCTCAAACCCCTAAGTTGAGGCAATCCTCTCGCCTCTGCTTCCCAAAGTGCTGGGATTATAGGCTTGAGCCGCTGTTCCCGGCTAGGAAAGAACATCTTATAAGATGAGTGGGCCTGTGAGAATGAATACTGAATTGATCACTGAATTATTTCCATTTTACACAGACATTTACGAAGCATCTCCTAGGTGGCTGGCACTGTGCTAAACCCTCAGGCTTCAGAAAGTCCCCTTCTGGGGCTGACCATCTAGTGAGGGAACAGATCATTTCAATATACTGTGGTCAGTACTCCACTAGAAAGGAACACAGGAGCCGAGCTCGGTGGCTCAGCCTATAATCCTGCGTCTTGGGAGGCTGAGGTGAGTGGATTGCCTGAGCCCGCGGGTTTGAGACCCGCCTGGGCAACTTGGTGAGACCTCATCTTTACAATAAATAAAAAAATTAGCTGGATGTGGTAGCGCGCGCCTGTAGTTCCAGCTACTCGGAAGGCTGAGGCAGAAGGATCGCCGGAGCCCAGCAGGTCGAGGCTGCGGTGGCCAGGAGCGGCCACTACACTCCAGTCTGGGAGACAGCTGAGACTCCAACTCAAAAAAACAAAACAAAACAAAAAAAGAAAGAAAGGAACATAGGAGGCTTGAACTCAGAGGGGAGAATAGTGGTGGGGCAGGGAAGAAATGGTGGAAGGAATGCCTTAGCTAGATTTTAAAAGATAAGTATTATCCAAGTGAAGTGATATTTTGGGGTTTAGGAGATATGGTCTCAGTTAATCATACTCCAGCTTCCCTCCAGGTTCTGAACCAGTTGCAAACCCTGGGATCAAAATCTCAGCTTTATTATTGTCACCTTTTCTTTACTTTAAGGGTGACCATGGCTCTGTCAGAAGGTAAACAGGAAACAGTGGTGGAGGTAATCCTGTGATTTTCTGCTCTTTATCATAGTGTCCTTTCCAGTCACACTTCCTGAAATCTACGGTTTATAAACAGAGTAGTTTGTTACATATGTTCAGATTATTCATTATTATTCACTAAGTAAAACAACTTCATTAGAGTCTTTAAAAGACCTATAAGGAGAATACATTTTTATTTCTCACAAATTGCAATTAAAGGGGGAAAAAGGTATTTCCTTTTATTTGAACTCATACCAGGGTTGATTCTAAGCTGTATAATTGATTTGGTACACACTGATTTATGGACACTCATATTTATTATCAAATTGTGTTTAAAGGCTAAGTGGAGGCAGGGCATGATGGCTCATGCCTATTATCCCAGCACTTTGGGAGGTCGAGGTGAGAGAATTGCCTGAGCCCACAGGTTCCAGACCAGCCTGGGCAACTTGGTGAGACCTCATCTCTACAATAAAAGCAAAAAAATAGCCGAGCATGGTGGTGTGTGTCTTCAGTTCCAGCTATTTGGAAGACTGAGGCAGAAGGATCACCTGAGCCCAGCAGGCCGAGGCTGTGGTGGTTGTGAGCGTACCACTGCAGTCCAGCCTAGGCAACAGTGAGACTCTGACTCAAAAATAAATAAATAAATAAATAAAAATAAAATAAAAGCTAAGTGGAAGATGTCAGTACCAGCTTCTTATAGAGCCCTGAGACCACAAGATCATGCATATAATTTTTAAAACTATTGCTACAGTGTTTATTTTAAATATACAGATAGATATGAAATATTGATCTCTACCAATCACCATATAAATTTTTTTGGAGGGCAAAATTAGATTCAAAGGTAATCAAAGCTATAGGAAAACCACCTCTAGTAGCATATATAAAATTAGGAGCCATGAAATTTAGCACCTTCTGATTTCCACAGGGGGAGAAATATTCATGCACAGTTTTTTATTATTATAAAATTTGTTGAATTTTATAAAATCTGTTTATAGCAAATTTTACTTAAAGTTTAATTGCAAAATGAATGAAGTTTATATCACAACCTACAGATATCTTAAAACTGAGAATTAGCTGTCCATGCCATTCAAAAGACCCTTTACCATGTTTGAAGTTACTATTTTTACTTCCAAACCTCTTTCCAAATTTCTCTTCTCTCCCCTCTCTTCCCTCTTCCCCTCCCCTCATAATATGAGTATCCTAAAGCTGTCTGTATGAGCTGGTGGCCTTCTGGAAAGCATTTTTCATGCCTTTACTTTTTATTAGTACAGATAATATTAGCCCTTACAACATGGATTTTCTAAGCTTTATTGGTTCTGCTATCATCAGTAGATACTAGAAATTCCAAGGAATAAATTATCTTTTTCTTCTTTCTATAACCTCTCTAATCTTTAAAATTTAACCTGATGGTTAATGTAATGTAAATAGTTCCAACATCATCAGTTTGTTTTGTGCTTTGGATTTACATGAAAGAACAATAACAATTTAACTCATTCCATTCATAATGTTTATGTTTAATGCTGTGAGAAGTTTCCATTTTTATCAGCCCATTGAGCATTGGAGCTCAATTTGAGTATACAAATCATATTGTAAGACAAAATAATAACCTTTTAAATGTGTTGCTATATACTATTAATGACATGCTATTAGAATATTTTGGGGCACCACAGTAGACCTACTTTGGTGGTCTGGGTTGAAAATGTTTGTTAAGTGTTTCATTAAAATGATTAATAATGAAACACATGCAGAAATTTTCACTTTTTTTTATACAGAAGATACACAGAAGCTATGATGTAGATTGACTTAGGTCAAGGTCATGCTATGTGTACTATGATATGGATATAAATTATTGTACTTAGCTTTGGTAGAATGGCTGCCATAGAAATGCCTATCATTTAGTCAATGAAGGTCAAATATAAATGCCTGCTCATTCCTTAAATGGAGCTTGAGGTAATGTTATAAATGTGAATTTAAGACTATAACTTGATGGTTTGATAGGTTTAGATCTGGGAGGAGAATGTATCTAGGCAGAGAACAGCAAAAAGAGGTACAAGGCACATACTAGGAATCAGGAGTTCAATAGCTCAGGATGTCTGGCCACTGGTAAATAATGAAATGTAAGACTAGAATTCTGGGGTAACCTGAAATAGTCATGATAATTATAAAGATAATTCAGTCTCTTAAAGTTTAAGAAAGAGACATTGAAGTACGAGTATGGTGTATGGAACTAGGAACCATTGGTTTGTTTCCAATTTGACCAGCTTGGAAGTCAGTGGGGCTGTTGACATTGGGAAGGGAAGAAGCCCAGTTCTTTCTATTACTAGTACCCGCGAAATACGAGGGCTAGCTGGACACAGTGGCTCATGCCTGCAATCCCAGAACTTTGGGAGGCGGAGGCGAGAGGATTGCCTGAGTCCAGGGTTTCGAGACCAGCCTGAACAACTTGGTGAGAACTCATCTCTACAATAAAATAAAAAATATTAGCTGGGCATAGTGGTGTGTGCTTGTGGTTCCAGCTACTTGGAAGGCTGGAGCAGAAGGATCACCTGGCTCAGCAGATCTAGACTGCACCCCAGCCTGTGTGACAAAAAAGAAGAAGAAAGAAAAAAACACAGGGGCTACAGCTACTGCAAGGAGAACTAGGTATCTTGGTAGAAAGATATAAGGTGATAAGTGCAAGCTTTCCTCTTTTCCCCATTCTACCTTTATGTATATCTCCTCTACATAACCACTGCCAACCGTTTTTTATATTTACTTGTTGAATCTTTACTTGTTGGAATCTCTCACTCTGTTGCCCAAGCTGGAGTGCAGTGGCACACTCACAGCCACTGCAGCCTCAGCCTGCTGGGCTCAGGGATCCTTCTGCCTCAGCCTTCCAAGTAGCAGGAACTACAGGCACACGCCACCATGCCAGGCTAATTTTTTGATTTATTGTAGAGACGAGGTCTCGCCAAGTTGCCCAGGCTGGTCTTGAACCTGTGGGCTCAGACAGTCCTCTCACCTTGACCTCCCAAAGTGCTGGGATTATAACTGCCAACCTTTTATACTAAATTTCATTTCAATCTACCCAAGCAGAAACACATTGCTTTGGATGTGGTACATTAAGAAAATGAACATGTTTTACAGTATGACACACTACCTTTTTTTTTCAGTTGTGGGGTACATGTGAACATTTACTGCATAAGTAAGTTGTGTGCAGGTGAGGTATGGGCTTTTAGCGAGCCCTCTCTCCCTCTGGTAGTGGACATGATACCCAGTGTGTGACTGTGTGCCCCTTATCCCTTTTCCCTCCCTCCCTCCTTTAGTAGTGTCCAGTGTCTGTTGTTCCCACTTTTGTGCTCGTGTGTCCCGTGATCAGGGCCAGCTTATGAGTAAGAACATTCAGTATTCAGTTTTTTGTTTCTGTGATAGTTCACTTAGAATGCTGGTCTCCAGCTGCATCCATGTAGCTACAAAGGACAGCATTTTGTTCTTTACAGCTGGGTAGTATTTAATCATGTCTATGTACCTACCACATTTTTTTTTTATCCAGTCCACTTTCAATGGGCATCTGGGTTGTTTTCGTGTTTTTGCTATTGTGAAGAGAGCATGGCACTTGACAGCAAATATTAATTGCTGATGAGTTTACTTACAAATTGAGAATTTGTGTTATAAGTATTCCTTTTCAGTGATATAAGTAAACATTTCTCAATCATGCAACCTCTGTGATAACCAAGAATACATCCCACAGAACATCTTGTACATAAACCATGTTTTATTTTATTTTACATAAGCTCAAAGTCTTTAAATGAATTTCACAACTTTTTACAATAAGAAAATCTTTGTTCTAACAAAAAAACAAAGGATTCAACAAATTCAACACCAGTATACAGATTAAATATTTTAAGTCAAAATTTTTATGGTTACATGAAAACTCTCTATTAGCTATTGATTGATTGATTGAGTTGGAGTCTCACTCTGTCACCCAGGTTGGAGTGTGGTGGCATGTTCATGCCCACCCCAGTGTCAACCTGCTGGGCTCCGACGATCCTTCCCACCTCAGCCCTCCAAGTAGCCGGAACTACAGATGCGTGCAATTACATGCTAATTTTTGATATATTGTAGAGACGAGGTCTTGCCACTTCGCCCGGCCTGGTCTTGATCATGCGGGCTCAGGCAATCCACTCGCCTCGGCCTCCCAAAGTGCTGGATTACAGGCTGAGCCACCGGACCCTGCCGCCTTCTTATATTTTAAAAACAATTTGCAATTTAAAAAAGCACTACTCAGGAACTTGTGACATGCGTTTATTGATTGTCTTACCATAGGAGTTAAGGAACAGATGAGTTAAGGTACAGATCAAACACTTGGAATAGCCCAGATATAACTAT
>NW_007067877.1:58319-70485 GCF_000164805.1 Carlito syrichta | reverse complement strand
CCCCCCCCCCCCCCCGCCCGCCTTTTTTAGTCGGAGTCTCACTGTCACCCAGGCTGGAGTGCAGTGGCACAATCATATCTCACTACACTCTCGATCTCCTGGGCTCACGTGGTCCTTCCACCTTAGCCGCCCAGGTATCACGGACTACAGGCATACACCACCGTGCCCAGCTAACTTTTTGATTTTTTGAAGACAGGAGTCTTGCTGTGTTGCCTAAGCAGGTCTTGAACTTCTGGGCTCAAACAACCCTCCGGCCTCGGCCTCCCAAAGTGAGTCACAGTGCCCAGCCTTAAAAAAAAAAAAAAAAGTTTTAAAAGAATTGTCATGTGTTGAGAAAAGAAAGGCATTTTGATTCACTCAAAAAGTATTTATTAGTTGGGTTCTACTCTGTGCTAGGCATTGTTCAAAGGAGTGAACCAGATAGATCAGCTGCCTGGTCTCAGGTTGTTCATAGCGGCGCGGGGGAGGGGGGGGGTTAAGGGGATGGAAAGATCTGGGACCGCCTGAGTTGACCTTAGAGCTGAGACTTAAGTGACAAAGAGCAGGTCACGCAGAGGTCTGAAGACAGAGCGTTCCAGACAAAGAAAGCCGGCCCTGTGAGGCCCTGAGCCCTGTCTGGCTGGAGTGCAGTCAGAAGCAACCTGGGCGGCATACGGTTGGAAAGGCGGGCAGGGCCAGACCGAGTTGGGCCCAGGTCAGGAATTTGAAGTTTTGAGGCTAAATTTCTTGACGGTACAGAGAAACGGGAAGAGGGATGGAATGGTAAAGAACGACTGGAGGCGAGGAAGGTCACCCAGAGGTCAAACAAATTCGCCCGGTCCAGGGCGGCTCAGCTTCACAGAGACTCCTAAGCCCCGCCTCCCGCCTCAAATCGGCTTAACTACGCGAAAGCGCTGGCGTGAGCGCGCGCGCACTAGCTCGCGGAAGCTTGGCCCTCGGCGCCTGCCGTAGACATCGGGACTCCGGCGGCCTGTTGTCTTGGAGCCGGCGAGTAGCGTCTGGGCCTCCACCACTGTGGAGAGCGTCGACCGCGAGCTTTGGTCACCATGTCGGTGCTGGACGCTCTTTGGGAAGACCGGGATGTCCGCTTCGACGTGTCCTCGCAGTGAGTCACCAAGATTCCCTCAGGGTCCTGCAGCCCGTACAGAGCGCCGCGGTGCGAGTGCCGGACCCACGGGCAGGGCAGGGCCTTCGCCGCCGCAGCTCACTCCTCTGGCGAGGGATGGGGGGGGTCGACCGCTGCCCGGAAGACTCCGGCTGACGGGGACCCCGCGGCCCTCCCGAGGCCGGAGCCACAGTGAGGGCGCGTCTGGAGTACGCATTTTCGGTCCTGCCCCATCTCCGGACCCATTCTGGCCCAGGGAAGCGATCAGGGATGGGAATCTGAGCTCGGCCGGGACCGCCCTGGGACTTGGGCGTCCAGTGCACCCAAGGGAGCCTGGGATTGCAGAGTTCTTTGGAGTGGGAGGGACGCTGGCCAAGGATTTAGGAGACTCGGGTTCCAACACTGGGTCTGGAATGACAGCACCCATTGTGGGCCCTTGGACAAATGACTTCATCATTCTAAGCTTGAGTCTTTGTAAAATGAGAGACGTGGGAGTAAGCATCATTAGTAATTACGTAACCACGCAAACGTTATGTTCGTGGTAAGCATTCATCTAGTGAGTCATCTAAATCGCCAACAGGAAAAAGGAGCTTCTTTTGGAGTCTCTCAAACATTAGCCCTATTTTTGGAAAAGATCATGTTAAGAGAAGGTGGTTAGAAACCTCCTGCCCAAAACTCTGGGAGGAGGAAAAAGCCCGTTGGAAAATTGTTGAAAAATCCTAAAACTAAGGTCCGTGGATTAATGGCATGGAGCTTCTGAGCCACTTCTTATGGTTCCTTATCATGGACAGCACCTCCATAGACGGGAAAATAAAATACTAATGCATTTCCCAGACTTAATTGTGGCTCAATATCTGATACTAACATGACATTAGATCAGGTTGGGAGGGAAGGGAATTTGTAAAGTTACAAACCACAGTTAAATATTGTACACATTCTATGGCATTTTCTGTCATTCTTGGAGGATTCTTCATCTAAACAAAAGTGCATTTCATGAGCATTTTTAATTTTTAATTTTTTTATTTTTTTGAGTTGGAGTCTCACTCTGTCCCCCAGACTGGATTGCAGTGGCCGCTCCCGGCCACCGCAGCCTCGACCTGCTGAGCTCTGGCGATCCTTCCGCCTCAGCCTTCCGAGTATCTGGAACTACAGGCGCGTGCTACCACGCCTGGCTAATTTTTTGATTTGTTGTAGAGATGAGGTCTCACCCAGTTGCCCAGGCGGGTCTCGAACCCGCGGGCTCCGGCAATCCACTCACCTCAGCCTCCCAAGGCGTGGGATTACAGGCTGAGCCACCGACCCTGGCTAGCATTTTTAATTTATTAAACATTTAACAGATGTTTACTATGTGCTAGTTGCTATGCTGATTGCTAGAGATACAAAAATAATAGGAAGTTATATTCATTCTCCCCCCCCCATTCTAGTGCAGGAGATCCACATAGACAACTAACTATAATAAATGTGGTAAATATTCTGCAAAAATGAACAAAAAGCTGGAAACCATAGAAACAGAACAGTTAATTCTGCCCCGGAAAGGGGTCAAAGAAGAAATAATAATATTAGAGTTAGTCCTTGAAGAATGAACAGGGCCTTATCAGAGTAGACAAGAGGAGAGTATTCCAGAAAAAAAGAAAAGAAAGAATTAAACATTAGAAGCAGAGTCTTGGAGGTATAACTTCATTGGCTAGAAGGCAGAGTTAGTGGCAGGGAGAAGTTGGAGGCACACATAGAAAGATAAAGTAGCAGATTATGAAATTTTCTCTGAGGATTTTGAACTTCAACTTCTAGGTAGTGGGAGGACATGGAAGGCTTTCATTTATTTATTTATTTTTTGTGAGTTGGAGTCTCACTCTGTCATACAGGCTGAAATGCAGTATCATGCTCACGGCCACCAAAGCCTCTACCTGCTGGGCTCAGGTGGTCCTTCCACCTCAGCCTTCCAAGTGGCTGGAACTACAGGCATGCGCTACCATGCCCAGCTAATTTTTTCATTTATTGTAGAGATGAGGTCTCGCCAAGTTGACTAGGCTGGTATTGAACCCCTGGGCTCAGGCAATCCTCTCACCCCAGCCTCTTGGAGTGCTGCGATTACAGACTTGAGCCACCACACTTGGCAGAAATTGACCAGTGAAATCTTATGGGCTTAGATGTTTCTTTTTGGGGAGGTTTGGATAACACATTCCATTTCTTAACCCATGTTTCTTTGTTTGTTTGTTTTTTGTTTTGTTTTTGTTGCGTTTTTTTTTTTTTTAAGTCGGAGTCTCACTCTGTCACTCAGGCTGGAGTGTAGTAGCAAGTTGCTCACGGCCACCACAGCCTCTGCCTACTGGACTCAGACGATCCTTCCACCTCAGCCTTCCAAGTAGCTGGAACTATAGGCGTGTACCACCACACTCAGCTAGTATTTGATTTATTGTAGAGATGAGGTCTCATCACATTGCCTAGGCTGGTCTGGAACCCGCAGGCTCAGGCAGTCCTCTCGCCTATGTCTCCCAATGTGCTGGGATTACAGGCGTGAGTCACCACACCCAGCATGGAAGGCTTTTAAGCAGGGAAGTGATAAGGTCTTATCTGTGTACTCAAAAGATAATTGAGTTGGCTCTATGGAGAATGTATTAGAAGGTTCTACCAGATATATTGCTAGGGTTTTTGTTGTTGTTTTGTTTTTAACACTGTAGAATGTATTCTATCAGTCACAAGCTATTCATTTTTTATTTCCCTTATCATCTGTACCTATTTATTTGCCACATTCTGAAGATGCTTTTCATATAGCTCTTCTTTAGCCATTCCTTCCATAATTGCCACTTGTCCTTGCCTCTACTCAGTAACCTCTGGGAATTCTCCACTGTCCATAGGATAAGGCCTATTTCTATCAGGCTGGCATTCAAGGTTCTCCATAATTTCTTTCCTCTTTAGTTATCTGGCAATATTTTTCTCACAGCTTCTCAATATGGACCTTCTCTATCTAACCCAGTCTTCACACATGCCCTTTTCTTTTCCTCTTCCTGTTCTTTAACTGTGGACTCCCCTCTCTTTCTCTTTATTTCTCCAAATCTACCCTCCTTCTAGTCTGGCTGGCTTACTTCAGTGACTCTGGTCACTCCAGTCCCCACTGGTCTTCAACTTCATGAAGACTTTAATTTTAAGTGCATGTGTATTTGGTATAGTATCATTCCATTGGCTGTTTTTTATGCGTATGTCTTATTTCTCCCTAAATAGATTGTAAGCAGGTATAGTTATAGCTATAAAGTTAAAACTTTTATGTTTATTTTAGACAAATGAAAACAAGACCTGGAGAAGTCCTTATTGATTGTTTAGATTCAATTGAAGACACCAAAGGAAATAATGGGGATAGAGGTGAGTATATTTTTTAATGTATTTTACAGTTCTGGTTTAATTTACAAACATTGAATCATATTAGCTGGAAAATGTATGAAACAGTATCATTTGTAATTATGAGACTGGGAGAGTTAAATCCACATTATATGTTTTTTAGATTTAAACAGAAGAAAGGGTAGGTATTAAATCATAGTTTGGTTTTGCAGTAAGTCCTGGTTATAACATCACTTATTCACAGAAACAACACTCCAGGAACCCAGGGGTATGGAATAGTTTTGACTCTTGGATCTGTCTCCCCAAAAAAGGATTGGGGTAGTGGAACATAAGTAGATCATAACTGTAGTGTGACCTTTTAAAAAATCCAGTACCAATGCATAATCAACACTTAGAGAGGACATGTGAAGAGCAAATTTATGCTGTGCTGTGAGGTCTATTTGTAGGTCAAGTACTAGAATCCCCAGGACTTGAGACTTCTCTGACTGTCACTGAGGACCAGCATGGCAGAAGTCTAGAGTCCCTCCCAAACCAAATTTCCCCAGGGATGGAACTTTAAAAAGTCCAGGCTGCATATAGCAGCTGTGTATGGAGCCAGTGACCAATGACCAGCAGGTCTTGGAAGCATCATTACTGTTCTTTAAGGAAAAAAATAAGAGATGATGAGAAGTAGCTTTGTACATCCAGAAAGTTTTTTGTGGGGAGAAGATGTTTAGAAAGGAGGGACAAAACTCTTATTGGAAAGAGGGTTAAGTGGGGAAATGGAACTGACCTCAGTCAGGTGAGGGAGAGTTAGTAAATACTAGAGAAGGAACAGTAAGCCTTGTTGGCAGAGCACACAACCTTTTGAGTGGCCACTTTCTTCTGATCTGCTCTGGATTGGTATTTGAGCAGGAGGTTCTGTTGTAAGCCTTTCTTCTCTGTAAGGGAAACTGGCCATGGCTACCGTCTGCAGTCGTAGCCTGTCAATGGGCAGGGCCCATCCATAAATGAATGCTCAGATAACATTTTTGAAATATTTCCTGGTGTTGGTCAGGCCTAGATGAGAGTGGAGTATGAAGTTCTAGCAGCAAACAAGAAGCACTTTTGAGGGTGGAATGGTTGTTCCACTGTTGAGACGGCTATATCTTGACAAATCTGAATTAACTTGAAGAGAAAGTTTGGTTATTCCCATACAGATTGCCAAGAACTCTTATGTAACAGTTCATCCACTTATCCAAACAAAGTCTATGAGTAATAGAACATTTTCAATTCATCAGATACTCATTAAGTGCAGAATCTTGTACTAGTACTTTTGAGTAGAGGGAGCAAAAGGCTCCCTGGCCAGAAATGTCCATCTCAGTGCCTGAAATCCTACTATTAGTAAAAAGTGCTTATGTGCACAGATCTAAGAAACCTTTGGTCAAATGAAATTTTACAGGAGTGTGCAGAGCTTCTGGTTGATAAGGAGGTAGAAAAGAGAAAAGGAATCCTGCCCACTAGCTGTCCCCACCCCTCCTTTAGCAGTTTGAAAATGACCAAGTTGAGCAACCCCCTTGGGTCCCTTCCCGCTGTGGGAGCTTTTCTGCCCTCTCAATAAATCCTGCAAAAAAAAAGGAAAGAAAAAGAAAAGAAAAGAAAGTGACCAAGTTAAGGCATTACCAAGTTCAGGAGCTCCTATATTAAAACTATAAATACCCCCAGAAGATTAGCATGTTTAATCCATTTTCAACTAGCACTAACCTGACTTGAAGTTATCAGATTAGCTTTGCGCAGTGAAACTGTGAGAGTGAGACAGGGGCAGCCACAGTTCAGTGTTTGGGAGATGAGCAGAAATAGGGACAACTATATTTTGGTATATGGAAGGACAGAGAAAAAAGTCCATGCCTGGAACACTGGGTTTGGAACTGTAGGATGGGGTCCTTCAGCAGAAACGAGGCCATATAGGAATCCTAGAGACTTGTAGAGATATACCGAGAACAGAAAAAAAAAAGATAAACAGAGTTGGTTAGTAGTTTTATAAGGTAAATTGTTCCCACTCCATAATTTCTCCTGGGACCCTCTGATAAATATAAAAGAATCAATAGATGTCCTGGGCTCATAACCCAGTTTAGAGATAAAGTGTTATCTAGCAAAATGGCATAAGGAAAACATAAAACGATGTATCTATAATCAAAAAATAAGTCATAAAAGTCAGTTTGTAAAGGATTAAAATATTTATAAATAGCTGTTAACATTGTAATGTTTACTATTTGCCAATCACTTTCTGAATCTTTTATATAATGCATAATCTCATTTAATAATAATAATGCAAAAAATTATAAAGTAGATGCTATTATATATTTTCTGAAATGAGGAAGCAAAAGGACAGAGGGGTTAGTTAACTTTTTCTAGGTCACATAGCTAAATGATGAACCAAATTGCCTACACTGCTTTCCTTTTTTTTGAGTCGGAGTCTCACTATGTTGCCCAGGCTGGAGTACAGTTGCACACTCATGGCCACCGCAGCCTCGACCTGCTGGGCTCAGGTGATCCTTCTGCCTCAGCCTTCCAAGCAGCTTGAACTACAGGTACATGCCACCACGCCTGGATAATTTTTTATTTATTGTAGAGACGAGGTCTCGCCATGCTGCCCAGGCTGGTTTCAAACTCCTGGGCTCAGGCAGTCCTCTCACCTCAACCTGACAAAGTGCTGGGATTACAGGGGTGAGCCACCGTGCCCAGCCTTCATTGCTTTCTAAACTACTAGGGTCACATTATATGCATCTAAAAAATTTTCAGTCCAGCCATGGTGAGTTGTTTTTTTGTTTTGTTTTGTTTTGTTTGAGTAGGATTCTCACTCTGTTGCCCAGGCTAGAGTGCAGTGGCAGTGGCACGCTTACAGCCACTGCAGCCTCAATCTGCTGGGCTCAGGTGATCATTCCGCCTCAGCCTTCCAAGTAGCTGGAACCACAGGTGCATGCCACCATGCCTGGCTAATTTTTTGATTTATTGTAGAGACAAGGTCTTGCCAAGTTGCCCAGGCTAGTCTTGAACCTCTTGACTCAGGCAATTCTTGCCTCTGCCTCCTGAAGTGCTGGGATTACAGACGTGAGCCACCACACCCGGATAGAACCTCCTTTTTGTATCTTTTTTTTTTCTTTTTGAGTCAGAGTCTCACTCTGTTGCCCAGGCTGGAGTACAGTGGCATGTTCACAGCCATCACAGTCTTGACTTGCTGGGCTCAGGTGATCCTTCCACTTCATCCTTCCTAGTAGCTGGAACCACAGGCACACGCCACCATGCCCAGTCAATTTTTATTTATTGTAGAGACAAGGTCTTGCCAAGAAGCCCAGGCTGGTCTTGAACCCCTGAGCTCAGGCATTCTTCTCTCCTCTGCCTCCCAAAGTGCTGGGATTACAGGCATGAGCCACTGTGCTTGACTACTTTTTGTATCTTATCTTACTACAGTATTCATGCGGGCCTAGTTTTTCTGATTTTAGTAATTCTAAAGATTTTCAGAAAAGAAAGAGTATGACCTGGCTATACATTTCTGATCAAAATAAAGTTACGGTTTTAATTTGTTGGAGAAATAGTGTGTTAAACAAAATTAAGTGAGTTTTATTACTTCAGAATATCTCAAAGCTACTCTCATATGCTTATTGCATTGTACATCTCTAATAAACCTAGTTTACCATGCTCAGATTTATTTCACTTTATTTTTTGCTTGGCTTATCTGTAAGAGGTTACTATTGCCCAGAACATGTGTGAAGTGGAGTATCTAACTTTGCATTTCAGTGTAACAACATCAGTCTGATACTTAGAATGAAAAGTACAAAGCAGTAAATTGACTTCAGCCTGGCAGTAATTTCATATGAGCAAAAAAGTTTTATCATGGTAAAATCGGGTTTATAAGTATATGGCTCGTTCAAATGAGAACTGCTGAGGAGAATACTCATATGGCAAGGATTAGTTTGCATTTGAGAGTTCTTGGAGAAGTGTGATTTCAATGAGTGGCTTTGTAATTATCCCATATTCATTCCTAGTTTTACATATGACTGCTGGGACCCCAGAGCAGCTTCTGCCAAAAAAAAAAAATCTGGTACACAATTCTTTCCTCAGTCAGTTTGAGTTAAAGTAAGCTACTGACAAAGACTATGTCTGTCCCTTCTATAATCATCAGCTTTTGTTTCTCTGGGATTCTGAATCATACACTGTATACCTTACACAGGGTAGATATGCACAGTAAATATTTTCAGTTAATAAACATATGAAAAATATCTGTGAGTGTTGCTGTTGATACTGGGCCAGAAGTTTGTATCCACCTCATTCGCTACTGCAAAAAGGGCCCTTAACTTAAGCTAGTGTATTTTGTGTTTGTTGCTTTTAGGTAGACTGTTAGTGACAAATCTAAGAATTATCTGGCATTCTCTGGCACTACCAAGAGTCAATCTTTGTAAGTATCTTTTTTAGATAACGCTAAATTAAGAAAGTCCTTTGACAAGTAAACTTGCATTGTAGCTTTTGATGCCAAAAAAAGCTATACCCAAAAAAACATGGAAATCTTACATTGATGAGAAGAAAAAAAACTTCAGAAATCCTAGACTGACCACAGACAGCATCATAATGTAAAAGAAATCCTCCACTTATTATTTATTGGTCTGTGTATTTTGTGTCTTGGACATATATAATTAGGGCTTTGCTCTTGAATGGTTTTTATTTTCTGCTTATCTTTAACAACGTGCTATTACCTGTTTCAAGTAATCCCAAAGAAGGAAGATGTAAGCGCTAATAAAAGTACATCTTTTTATTGTGTTAAATTTTGTTTACTCATTTGTAGAACTATTTCGGATTATCCAGCTATACCTTTTCTTTTGACATAGTGGTGCTAAAATTTTCAGTAAAAATGCTGTATAGGTTTTAGATATGCAAACTTCCTTTTTCCCATGTTATGTTTTAGTTCAAAGAGGCAGAATTGACCCTCTAGTTCTTTTAATTATTTAATTTAAATTTGTAGTTGCTTCATAACATTTTTTAAAGTTATATTTTGGTATATGTTTAATTTTTAAAACTGTTAAAACTTCTGTTAATATGATTTTTTTTAAGAGAAGTATTTTTTTCTCAGTTTACCTCCTGTCCTTTAAATTCTTTGCTTTTGGATTTTAGCTATCGGTTACAACTGCATATTGAATATTACAACAAGGACTGCTAACTCTGTAAGTCTAAAAAAACTTATTGAAATATATAGGTATATACATAGTAAAGAAACATTAGATATTTGAGGTTCATGTTTTTGTCACTATAGATGAGAAATTGCTCTTAAAATCTGAACTTTTAAATAAATTTGTTTTTACAGAAATTACGAGGCCAAACTGAAGCTCTTTATATACTTACAAAATGTAACAGTACTCGTTTTGAATTTATATTTACAAATTTGGTTCCTGGAAGTCCTAGACTTTTTACTTCTGTGATCGCAGTACACAGGTATAGTAATACTTTATGGATTATTGAATATTTTTAGGTTATTTTATGATACAAGGTTTTAGAGGATAAAGTTTAGGGTGCAATCCTAACTTCTGCTAAGATCTATTGCAAATATCCTGAAGATATTTAGAACATGTTTCATTATCATTTAATAAATACTTTAAAGGACCAAGTACAGTGGCTCACGCCTGTAATCCCAGCACTTTGGGAGGCTGAGGTGAGAGGACTGCCTGAACCCAGGAGTTCGAGACTAGCCTGGGCAACACGTCGAGCCCTCGTCTCTAAAGCAAACTAAATGCCGGGCTCGGTAGCTCAGCCTATAATCCCGTGCTTTGGGAGGCTCAGGTGAATGAATTGCCTAAGCCCATGGGTTCGAGACCTGCCTGGGCAACTTGGTGAGACTTCATCTCTACAGTAAATAAAAAAATCAGCCGGGCATGGTAGTGCATGCCTTTAATTCCGGCTACTCGGAAGGCTGAGGCGGAAGGATCGCTGGAGCCCAGCAGGTCGAGGCTGCAGTGGCCGGGAGTGGCCACTGCACTCCAGTCTGGGCAACAGAGTGAGACTCCAACTCAAAAAATAAATAAATAAAATAAATTAGCTGGGAATGGTGGCATAGGCCTGTAGTCCCAGCTACTTTGAAGGCTGAGGCAGAAGAATTGCCTGAGCCCAGCAGATTGAGGCAGCAGTGACCATGAGCGTGCCACTGCACTCCAGCTCGAGCAAAACTGTGAGACTGTGGCTCAAAAATAAACAAACACTTTGAAGGTATTTATAAAACACTGAAGATTCATTAAAATTTCTACTGAGGAGTAGATTAACTACCAAGGTAGGTAAAATAAATAATTCATTCAATATAGATAAACAAGTTGGATAATTCAGTTAATTAATTAAAAACATTATTTTTCTAGCAGTGGAAAGCATATTTGGGTGTTTTCCCTAAAGAGTTTTGTTGCTGTTAGTCTTCTCTTTTTACTATCTCAGCTCCTTTATTTACTTATTTATTTATTTATTTTCTTCTTCTTGTTGTTGGAGCCTCACTCTGTCGCCCAGGCTGGAGTGCGGTGGCATGCTCATGGCCACTGCAGCCTTGACCTACTGGGCTCAGGCAATCCTTCCACCTCAGTCTTCTAAATAGATGAAGCCACAGGCACATGCCATCACGCCCAGCTAAAAATTTTTTTTTTTTTTTTTTGTAGAGACAAGGTCTCGCCATTTTGCCCAGGCTGATCATGAACTGCTGGATTCAAGCATGAACCACTGTGCCTGACCTCAGCTCCTTTTTTTAAAGCTGCATAATTTTTTTTAATGCTTTGCTAAGATGATAGGCTATATACATATAAGTGTTTAATTTGCATTTCTTTTATTACTAGTTAGGCTGAAATTTTTCATGGCTTGTTATTTGATTTTTAATTTTATTGATGATATTTGATCTACATAATGGTTTAATTTACTAAGATAAAATCACATAACAAAATTTCACATAACATAAAATTTGTCATTTAAAAATATACAACTTGAGCCGGGCTCGGTGGCTCAGCCTGTAATCCCGTGCTTTGGGAGGCTGGGGTGAGTGGATTGCCTGAGTCCGTGGGTTTGAGACCCGTCTGGGCAACTTGGCGAGACCTCATCTCTACAATAAATTAAAAAATTAGCCGGGCATGGTAGCGTGCATCTGTTGTTCCAGCTACTTGGAAGGCTGAGCAGACGGTTTGCCAGAGCCCAGCAGGTCGAGGCTGCGGTGGCCGGGAGTGGCCACTGCACTCCAGTCTGGGTGACAGAGACTCCAACTCAAAAAATAAAAATAAAATAAAAAAATAAATATACAATTTGATAATTTTAGTGTATTCACAAGACTGTGCAATTGTTGCCACTATCTAATGCCAGAATATTTCAATCATCCCCAAAATAAACCCCATACCCACATCAGTTATTTCCCATTACATTCTCCCTAAAGCCTCTGGCAACTACTAATTTACTTTCTCTTTCTATGGATTCACCTATTCTGAACATTGCATTTATTCATTCATTTATTTAACAGACAGGATCTTGCTGGTTGCCCAAGCTGCAGTGGAGTGGCACAATCATAACTCACTGTAACCTCAAACCCTTGGGTTCAAGTGATCCTCCCACCTCAGCTTCCTAAGGAGCAAGGATTACATGTGTATGCCACCAAGCCTGGCTAATTTTTTTATTCTATTTTATTTTTCTCTTTTTTTTTGAGTTGGAGTCTCACTCTGTCGCCCAGACTGGAGTGCAGTGGCCGCTCCCGGCCACCGCAGCCTC
>NW_007067877.1:49191-58299 GCF_000164805.1 Carlito syrichta | reverse complement strand
TCCCTTCCGCCTCAGCCTTCCGAGTAGCTGGAACTACAGGTGCGCGCTACCACGCCCAGCTAATTTTTGATTTTATTGTAGAGATGAGGTCTCACAAGTTGCCCAGGTGAGTCTCGAACCCGCGGGCTCAGGCAATCCACTCACCTCAGCCTCCCAAAGTGCTGGGATTACAGGCTGAGCCACTGAGCTCGGCTTATTTTTCTCTTAATTTTTTTTTGAGTCAGTCTCACTCTGTTGCCCAGGTTGGAGTGCAGGGGCACATTCAAAGCTAGCGCAGTCTCTACCTGCTGGGCTTAGGTGATCCTGCCATCTCAGTCTTCCAAGTAGCTGGAACCACCAGAGCATACTACCACACCTGACTTTTTTTTTTTTGAGTTGGAGTCTTACTCTGTTGCCCAGGCTTGAGTGCAATGGCATGCTCCCAGCCACTGCAGCCTTGACCTGCTGTGCTCAGATGATCCTTCTGCCTCAGTCTTCCAAGTAGCTGAAACTACAGGCGCGCCACCACTTCTGGCTAATTTTTTGATTTATTGTAGAGATGAGGTCTCACCAAGTTGCCCAGGCTGGTCTCAAACCCGTGGACTCAGGCAATCCTCTCACCTTGACCTCCCAAAGTGCTGGGATTATAGGCGTGAGCCACCTTTCCCAGATACATAATGTTTTCAAGGTCCATCTATGTTATAGCATGTATCAGTAGTACTACATTCCTTTTTGTAGTTGAATAATATTCCATTGTATGGATATATCACATATGTTTAATCTGTTCATCAATGATGGGCATTTGGATTGTTTCCTCTTTTTAACTATTATGAATAAGGCTGCTGTGAACATTTGTGTTCAAGTTTTTATGTGAACACATGTTTTCAGTTCTCTTGGGCATATACCTAAACCTTTATTTCACTTTACTTTGAGAAATCCTATGAAATGAAAAGTCCTAATCATAATGTGAAGAAAGTAGACACTACTTTCTTTTTTTTTGAGTTAGAGTTTCATTCTGTCACCCAGGCTGGAGTGCAGTGGCACACTCATGGCCATCACGACCTCTACCTGCTGGACTCAGATGATCCTTCCACCTCAACTTTCCAAGTAGCTGGAACTACAGGCACGCACCACCATGCCCGGCTAATTTTTTGATTTATTGTAGAGATGAGATCTTGCCAAGTTGCCCAGGCTGGTCTTGAACCCCTGGACTCAGGCAGTCCTCTCACCTCAGCTTCCCAAAGTGCTGTGATTACAGGCTTGAGCCACCATGCCTGGTAAGTGGCTCACGCCTATAATCCCTGCACTTTGGGAGGCTGAGGTGAGAGGACTGCCTGAGCCTGCAGGTTCCAGACCAGCCTAGGCCTCATCTCTACAATAAATCAAAAAACTAGCCGGGCATGGTGGCGCGTGCCTGTAGTTCCAGCTAGTTGGAAGACTAAGGTGAAAGGATCGTCTGAGCCCAGCAGGTCGAGGCTGCGATGACCGGGAGCATGCCACTGTCCTCCAGCCTGAGTGACAGAGTGAGACCCCAATTCAAAATAATAATAATAATAATAATACTGCTCCCCACAAAATAATTTATAGCATAAATAGTTTACATTTATTCCAATGGTTAGTATTGATGGTAGCAGCAATAAAGAAAATTAAGATTTAGGCTGAATGTTCAAATCCTGCTTTTTCACAATTCACATATTAGAAGGTTAATTAAAGTAATAATCAGAAGTTTAACAATGAATATTATAACATATAAGTAGATTCTAAAGTTGTTAAGGCTAAGAAACTTTAATTTTATTAACCAGATAAATTAGCCTGTTTTTATGTGGGATAATATTAGAGTTAACTAATCAGAAGTTAATCAGGATTTTTTTTCTCTATTATTTATCAGCAGAGAGATATCAGGAACCAAATTATGGAGATTTCATTCTTCTTCCTTTTCACTCTCTCCCTCCTCCTTCCCTCTCCCTCCTTCTCCTTTTCCCTTTCTCCCATAGGGTCCCTTTTGGAATTGGTACAGATTTATTCTAGCTTTCTGTGTAGAGGTAGATGTGAACATAATGTTTTCAGACTGCAGTGAGAAAAGGTAATTGGACTCTTATTTATGTCAAATGAGTAATGGTGCCTTTGACTAAAACAGGGAAATAAAAAAATGAAGGCATTTTGATAGAAAAAGAAATGTCCATGTATGTTATATGTACACATTATTTTTAAGTTTAGAAAATCTGTTTCCTGTCATTTGTGCTATATGGCATATATTGCCTTAAAAATTAGACATGTAAGCCTGGCTCAGTGGCTCAGCCTGTAATCCCGCGCTTTGGGAGGCTGAGGTGAGTGGATTGCCTAAGCCCACGGGTTCGAGACCCGTCTGGGCAACTTGGCAAGACCTCATCTCTACAATAAATAAAAAAAAAAAGCAGCCGGGCGTGGTAGCGTGTTCCTGTAATTCCAGCTACTTGGAGGGCTGAGGCGGAAGGATCGCCGGAGCCCAGCAGGTCGAGGCTGCGGTGGCCGGGAGCAGCCGCTGCACTCCAGTCCGGGCGACAGAGTGAGACTCCAACTCAAAAAAAAAAAAAAAAAAAAAAAATTAGACATGTAAAAATATATTGTTGAGATAAAATGTGTAATTACTGTACTAAAATGACAACGTTTACAAAAAACTACAATCGCCAGAACTTACTAAAAAATACGGCCAGGAGCAGTAGCTCACGCCTGTAATCCCAACACTTTGGTAGGCTGAGATGGGAGGATTGCCTGAGCCCAGAAACTCAGCACCATTATGGGCAACATAGTTTCCACAAAACCATCAAAAACTTAGCAGGGTTGATGGCAGTGTCTGTAGTCCCATGTACTCAGGAGGCTGAGGCCTCAGGATTTCCTGAGCCCAGCAGGTCAAGGCTGTGGTGAGCCATAATTGTGCCAATGCAACAGAGTGAGTCCTCAACTCAAAGGAAAAAAAAGAAAGAAGGAAAGAAAATTACAGGTAGGTGCAGTGACATGTACTTACAATTCTAGTACTTGGTAGGCTGAAACAGGAAGATTGCTTGAGCCCAGGAATTTGAGTCCAGCTTGGGCAATATAGCAAGACCCGGTCTCTATAAATAAATTGTATGCAATTTTAAACAGAAAAACATAAAAATTTAGTATAATAATTATTTTTTAATTTAATACCTTTATTTTAATAACTTTAGGAATACAAATGATTTTTGGTTACATGACTGCTTTTTGTAGTGATGAAAAAGTCTGGGTTTTAAGTGTACTCCACACCCATTAGTGAATATTGTATCCAATAGGTTATTTTTCATCCCTCCCTTGCATCCCATTCTTCCCCTTCTGAGTCTCCAATGTTCTTTGTGTCATTCTGTATGCCTTTACAGACCATTAGCTTAGCTTCCACTTGTAAGTGAGAACATTCAGTATTTGGTTTTCCATTCCTGCATTAATTCACTTAGGCTAATGGTCTCCAATTCCATCCGAGTCACTGCAAAAGACATTATTTTGTTCTTTCTTAAGGTTGGATGGTATTCCATGATTTTGTGTGTGTGTGTGTGTGTGTGTGTGTGTGTGTGTGTGTGTGTGTGTGTACACACATGTACGTTGATTCCGCTTCTTTGCAATTGTGAATTATGCTGTTGTAAACATGCAAGTGCTGGTGTCATTTTTGTATAATGATCTCTCTTCCTTCCTTTGGGTAACTACCAAGTAGTGGGATTACTGGATTGAATGGTAGATCTACTTTTAGTTCTTTGAGAAATCTCCATACTGATTTCCATAGAGGTTGTTATTATAATTATTTGAGTAATATACATCAATACTAGAGACTGTATGTTTTAGTAGTTACGTAAACATAACCTAAGAAAACCATGTTTTCAGTTTGGATTGGTCTTTTGTTTTTTCCTTTTTATAGAGCATATGAAACTTCTAAAATGTATCGTGATTTTAAATTGAGAAGTGCACTAATTCAAAACAAACAACTAAGATTATTACCCCAGGAGCATGTATATGATAAAATCAATGGAGTATGGAATTTATCCAGTGATCAGGTATTGTGCAAAGAACTAGTGAACCTTTTGGGACAGTGTTTTGCTAATCATTTTTCTATTCATCATTGGGTTTGTTATGTTCATTAAACCTTAATTGTTAAAATTAGCACAGTAACTCTTGATATGAGTTAATACTCTGATTTTTTATTTTATATTTGTGTTCTTTTTAGCAAGTTTGTTCTGTAGTTTAGAGCTGGGATAAACCTTAGAGATCATCTAGTTCACTTCCCTTTCACTTAATGAAAAACCCAGAAAGTTAAGGTGACCTCACACATCTAGTTTATCCTAGAATCATACTATTCCCCCTGTACTACGCTACCCTGTACTTCTTGACAAACTTATACTGATGGAGGAGAACCAAGGTGTGGACAGTAAAAAAACACTTTTTAATCTTGTCATCGGAGAGCTAAACAGATAACTCACTTGGTGACTCTTAAATCCATTGTTGTAACTTTTCATTTGCTCTTGAAATTATGACCGGTTGAAACCTGTAAGCAGTTAATAGTTGGAATAAGTAACTATAGCAATTTCTAGAGAAAAATTTCTTACTAAGAATAGTTTCCAGCCTAGTTTAGACTGAGAACTATCATGGTTGCAGCAATGAATTTAAGAGTCACCAAGTGAGTTATTTGTTTAGCTCCCTGAAGACAAGATTAAAAGGCTTTTTTTACTGTCCACACCATGGTTCTCTTCCATCAGTATAAGTTTGTCAAGAGGTACAGGGTAGCATAGTACAGGGGGAATAGTATGATTCTGGGATAAACTAGATGTGTGAGGTCACCTTAACTCTCTGGGTTTTTCATTAAGAGCATCTTACTAAGCACTGAATCATAAATTTTTTTTTTTTTTTTTTGAGTTGGAGTCTCACTCCATCGCCCAGACTGGAGTGCAGTGGCATGCTCCCAGCCACCGCAGCCTCGACCTGCTGGACTCTGGTGATCCTTCCACCTCAGCCTTCCAAGTCGCTGGAACTACAGGAGTACGCTACCACACCCGGCTAATTTTTTTTAAATTTATTGTAGCAATAGAGGTCTCACCAAGTTGCCCGGGTGGGTCTTGAACCCATGGGCTCAGGTGGTCCTCTCACCTCGATCTCCCAAAGTGCTGGGATTATAGGCATGAGCCACCACGCCCGGCTGAAAATAGGGATATTATTATCAACATAACTTGTATTTATTGAAAAATAATAAAACAAAAATGCCTTTTTTATTATTTTAAAAAGTCTTTAGGAGTTTTGCAAGTTTTTCTCTTTTTCTAAATAAGTGAAAACGACATAAAGAATTATTCTTTATGGAGTTGGGCAAGAAATAATGAGGTTAAATTTTTTTTTTTATTATTTCTTATAGATAAGAGTAGAGGGGGGAAATACATATATACTTATATTCATTTGTTTGTTTATAATTGGGAAATAGATCATCTTTTCTGACACTTCAAACCTGGTCATCCCAGAAGAGGGTTTTCTGGTTCCTGGGTTTGATCGTAAATTAATGTTTTATGCCCAACATCAAAATATAAAATAAGGACCAGTGTGTGGTTGCATGGAGGAGAAGTGAAGGTAGAGAATGATAATTAAATGATAGAGGCAGGTCACTTTGGTACCATGTTATTAGGTCTTAAAAATTGTTTGACGCTGGGCTTGGTGGCTCAGGCTGTAATCCCAGCACTTTGGGAGACTGAGGCGAGTAGATTGCCTGAGCCCGCAGGTTCAAGGCCAGCCCGGGCAACTTGACGAGACCTCGTCTCTGCAATAAATAAAAAATTAGCCAGGTGTGGTAGTGTGCGCCTATAGTTCTGGCTACTTGGAAGACTGAGGAGGAAGGATTGCTGGAGCCTAGCAAGTTGACGCTGGGGTGGCTGTGAGTGTGCCACTGCACTCCAGCCTCGGCAACGGAGTGAGACTCCAACTCAAAAAAAAAAAATCCGGGTTCAGTGACTCAGCCTGTAATCCCGCACCTTGGGAGGCTGAGGTGAGTGGATTGCCTGAGCCCACGGGTTCGAGACCCGCCTGGGCAACTTGGTGAGACCTCATCTCTACAATAAATCAAAAAATTAGCCGGGTGTGGTAGCACGCGCCTATAGTTCCAAGCTACTTGGAAGGCTGAGGCGGAAGGATCGCCGGAGCCCAGCAGGTTGAGGTTGCAGTGGCCGGGAGCAGCCACTGCACTCCAGTCTGGGCAACAGAGTGATACTTCAACTCAAAAAAAAAGAAAAATTTTTTGTTTGAGAACATTTAGCTATCATTCTGGGATAATTCAGAATAGAATTGAGAGGACAGATAGCTACGGAACAGTTTTGATCTATAGTAAATATTGAAGAGCCAGAAAATAACTCTTGTGGATTGATGGGACTTATCACATGTGTTGTGTCTCTTTCTCTGGCCACACTTCTTTGCCTTGACTTATCCCAGGTTTTGAATAATAATTTTAGAAATTTTTCCACCGAAAAAAAAAGGTTAGAGTTAGTGTTAGATCTAGCATATGCTAAGGGCTTTATTTACATGGGTTATTTAATCAAATCACTTTTTTTCTGAGTTGGGGGTCTCACTGTCACCTCTGGAGAACAGTGGCATGATCACGGCTCACGGCAGCCTCCACCTTCTGGGCTTTGGTGATCCTTCCGCTTCAGCCTACCAAGTAGGCAAGACTACAGGCATGCACCACCATACCCAGCTAATTGCTTTTTAAAATTTTTTGTAGAGATGAGTCTTGCTGTTTTGCGCAGGCCAGTCTCAAACTCCCGGGTTTAAGCAATCCTCTTGTCTCAGCCTCTCAAAGTGCTGACATTATAGGCATGAGCCACTCTACTGGCCAAATCTCCATTTTATATTTGACAAAATACACCAAGGTCAGAGAGCTGGTAGATACCTATGGCTTAATAATTAGGCAGAGTCCGGAGTAATTATTCCAGAGTCCAGGTTCTCAGTTATCTGCTGTCCAATGAATGATTGGTATTCAACAATACCACTCAATTCTAGTCTTATTTGCTGCTGTAATAAGAATTATTCTGGTATTTATACAATAAAGACTAGATATCCAAACAAATAACCACTCTTGTTTCTCTCATTACTATATTTTACAGGGAAATTTAGGAACTTTTTTTATTACCAATGTGAGAATTGTGTGGCATGCAAATATGAATGACAGTTTTAATGTCAGTATACCATACCTGCAAATTGTAAGTACATGCATTTTGATGACCTTATTTTAATGTTGAATAAATAATTTCTGTTCAACAGTTAATAGGACTTTTGGGATTGGATGAGTTCTCACCACTTTTTTTTTTTCTTTTTTTTGAGTTGGAGTCTCACTCTGTCACCCAGACTGGAGTGCAGTGGCATGCTCCCCGGCCACCGCAGCCTTGACCCACTCAGCCTTCCAAGTAGCTGGAATCCTTCCACCTCAGCCTTCCAAGTAGCTGGAACTACAGGTGCGCACTACCACACCTGGCTAATTTTTTTATTTATTGTAGAAATGAGGTCTCTCCAAGTTGCCCAGGCAGGTCTTGAGGCCATGGGCTCCCAAAGCGCTGGTATTACAGGCTGAGCCACTGAGCCGGGCCTCACTTCAGCCTTTCAAGTAGCTGAAACTATAGGCATGTGCCATCATGCCTGGCTAATTTTTTGATTTATTGTAGAGACGAAGTCTCACCAAGTTGCCCAGGCAGGCAATCCTCTCACCTCGGTCTCCCAAAGTGCTGGAATTATAGGCATGAGCCACTGCACCTGGCCAAACTCTTTTAAAAGCCAAAATGAATTTATCAATTCTGTGAATAAACTGCTTTCATTGTATCGTATACAGAATGTAATACAAACTGGATTTATACCACAGATTTAGTTAAAGGAATCAAGATGATTTTTTGTAATAATACTTTCAGTTTAAGTTCATCTGACACTCTTAAAATCCAGAATAAGAACTTATTATATCTTAGACCAGTTTGTTTTGGGAGTAAGTAAAGATATTACTTTTTACTGTGTTACTGCTATGAAAAATATGTGATTCAGTGAAACAAATAGTAAACTCCAATACATGAAAGAATTTCCTTTTATATAAAGAAACTACTTATACAATTCTAGTGCAGATTAGAGCATAAAAATCGTTCATGAAAATCCTGTGAGGTTGCCAGGTGTGGTGGCTCATGCCTGTAATCCCAGCATTTTGGGAGGCTGAAGTGAGAGGATTGCCTGAGCCCAGGGGGTTTGAGACCAGCCTGGGCAACTTGGCGAGACCTTGTCTTAACAGTAAACCAAAAAAGTTAGCCAGGTGTGGTGGTACATGTTTGTATTCCAGCTGCTTGGAAGACTGAGGCAGAAGGATCGCCTGAGCCCAACAGGTTGAGGTTGTGGTGCGTGAGCATGCCACTGCATTCCAGCTTGGGCAACAGAGTGAGACTCCAACTCAAAAAAAAAAAAAATCCTGCCGGGCTCAGTGGCTCAGCCTGTAATCCTGCGCCTTTGGGAGGCTGAGATGAGTGGATTGCCTGATCCTGTGGATTCGAGACCCGCCTGGGCAACTTGGCGAGACCTATCTCTACAATAAATCAAAATGAGCTCGGTGTGGTAGTGCGTGCTTGTAGTTCCAGCTACTTGGCCACTGCACCCCAGTCTGGGTGACAGAGTGAGACTCCAACTCAAAAAAAAAAAAAAATCCTGTGAGGTTATCCTATGATAATTGCCCTTGTTGTAGGATATGCAGTCTTAAGACTAATTAGTTTTATTTTTATTGAGTAGATACAGTATATATGATATCTGAAAAATATCATTTTTTTAAAAAGAGAATTTTGGCTTATGAGAAAGATAATTCTTCCCCTCCTGGGAATATACCCAGAAGAGCACAAATCATTCAGCAAAAAAAAAATACCTGCATATACATGTGTTCATTGCCACACTATTCACAAGAGCAAAAACATGAACCATCCCTAGTGTCCATAGAAAGTAGATTAGATAGGCTGGGCACAGTGGCTCAAGCCTGTAATCACAGCACTTTGGGAGGCCAAGATGAAAGGATTGCCTGAGCTCAGGGGTTCGAGACCAGCCTGGGCAACTTGGTGAGACCTTGTCTCCAATAAATCAAAAAATTAGCCAGGCATAGTG
>NW_007067877.1:24118-49171 GCF_000164805.1 Carlito syrichta | reverse complement strand
CTTGGCCACTGCACCCCAGTCTGGGTGACAGAGTGAGACTCCAACTCAAAAAAAAAAAAAAGCCGGGCTCGGTGGCTCAGCCTGTAATCCCGCGCCTTTGGGAGGCTGAGGTGAGTGGATTGCCTGAGCCCGCAGGTTCGAGACCCGCCTGGGCAGCAAGACCTCATCTCTACAATAAATCAAAAAATCAGCTGGGCGTGGTAGCGTATGCCTGTAATTCCGGCTACATGGAAGGCTGAGGCGGAAGGATCGCCGGAGCCCAGCAGGTCGAGGCTGCGGTGGCCGGGAGCGGCCACTACACTCCAGTCTGGGCGACAGAGTGAGACTCCAACCCAAAAAAAAAAAAAAAAAAAAAAAAAAAAATCCTGTGAGGTTATCCTATGATAATTGCCCTTGTTGTAGGATATGCAGTCTTAAGACTAATTAGTTTTATTTTTATTGAGTAGATACAGTATATATGATATCTGAAAAATATCATTTTTTTAAAAAGAGAATTTTGGCTTATGAGAAAGATAATTCTTCCCCTCCTGGGAATATACCCAGAAGAGCACAAATCATTCAGCAAAAAAAAAATACCTGCATATACATGTGTTCATTGCCACACTATTCACAAGAGCAAAAACATGAACCATCCCTAGTGTCCATAGAAAGTAGATTAGATAGGCTGGGCACAGTGGCTCAAGCCTGTAATCACAGCACTTTGGGAGGCCAAGATGAAAGGATTGCCTGAGCTCAGGGGTTCGAGACCAGCCTGGGCAACTTGGTGAGACCTTGTCTCCAATAAATCAAAAAATTAGCCAGGCATAGTGGCATATGCCTGTAGTTTCAGCTACTTGAAAGGCTGAGGTGGAAGGATCGCCTGAGCTCAGCAGGTCGAGGCTGCAGTGGCCATGAGTGTGCCTCTGCCTTCCAGCCTAGGCAACAGAGTGAAACTGTGACTCAAAATAAAAAGAAAGTAGATTGGATAAAGAAAATGTGGAAATATATGTGATGGAATACTATATAGCCATAAAGATGAACAAAATCATGGACTTCTTAGCATATTGGATGGAATTAGGGACAGTCATTCTTAGCAATCTATCACAGAAACAAAGAACCAAATACTATATGTTCTCACTCATAAGTGGGACCTGAACATTACTCACAACAGCACAAGGAAGGGATCAGCAGTCGTGGGACCCTGCCAGGAAAGGGAGGAAGGTGGTAACAACATAAAGAGTACCTGATTCTACACCAGGGAAAGTGAGAACCAGTTGAAGGCCCAAACTTTACGTGCACATAGATTATTTATGTACCTGATTCTGACTCGTACCCCCACATCTTTAAAATAAAGTATAAAAAAAGAGAAAGATAATTCTTTGCAAAATATTCCCAAGTCTATCTTTTGCTAAATTGTTTGATTTCTGAGTTTCGTTAAAATATCTGATCATCCATTCATTCATTTGCCAAATATTGAGTACCTACTCTGTGCAGGTGCTAGAAATACAATTATGAACCAATGCACAGTTCCTGCCATCAAGGAGCTTTCAGTCTGGTGGAGAAAAGCAGCACATTAAACAGAAAATTATAGACTCTCATAGGAAGAAAATTATTTCTGGCCATCTAAAGAAATACAAGAATTTATAATCAAGGCTGGGAAGATGTCTATATAGGTATTTGACAAATTGGTGTTTGTATTGTTCATTGCTTTTTTATATTTCACTTACATGTATTATAGCTTCTAACCTAACTTTTGCTATGCTCAGTAATTACTGAGCAGTAAAGAACCTTGTGCTTTCTGTCTTCAAATAGGATGTTTTTTGTTATTTAAGAATAAAGTTGCCAAGTATGGCCTCTGGAATGAATTCAGTCTGGCCCAAGCAACTTGCAGTCTGATATCACCAATCTGTTACTACAGCAATCATATTCTAACTTCAGCTCTATGCCTCAGCCATTACCCTGACCCCGCTCCTATAGATATACATCAGCTTCTTGCCAGTTTCCCTCTTAACAGCCTGTTTCACCCACAGTCGCTTAGTTAGATTACCTTTTGATAACCAGAGTACCAGTGTTCTGTGGTTCTTAACCGTGACTGTGAATACTCTTGGTGGTGTGTACAGTAGTCTAGATGAGAGGCCAGGTTTTCATAATAATTGCCAGTAAAGCCTTTCTTTCTCTCTCGTCTCTTTCCTTCTTTTTTTTCTTGTTTTGTTTTGTTTTTTGAGTTGGAGTTTCACTCTGTCACCCGGGCTGGAGGGCAGTGGCATGCTCCCAGCCACTACAGCCTCGACCTGCTGGGCTCAGGTGATCCTTCTACCTCAGCTTTCCAAGTAGCTGGAACTACAGGCACGCGCCACCTGGCTAATTTTTTTATTAATTGTAGAGATGAGGTTTCACCAAGTTGCCCCGGCTGGTCTCAAACCCACAGGCTCAAGCAGTCCTCTCACCTCGGCCTCCCAAAGTGCTGGGATTATAGGCGTGAGCCACTGCACTCGACCTTCTCCTCTCTTTCTTAATCTCTTCCCTCTCCTCCAGTGCCCCTCTGTCTGGTGTGATGCCCCATCATCACCTGGTCATAATGTCAGGTCTTTGACGGTTCTTCCCTACCCTGCTAGCAAGTACATTTTGTGTCACTTCTCCAGGCCCTGCCTACCATTGTGCTTCTACTCCTTTTCCCTTCTCCTAGGCCACAGGTGTCAACACCCATCTCCCGCTGACAAAGATTAATGCTCATGTCGCATGTACCATCTGATTGATCCCAGCTTCCTTTATTCCCAGTGATGAATGCCCATGAATTTATTTTTAAAAAATAAATAAAATGGAGGTTCTTTAAGAATTCAGCTACCTATGACTGGTATTCTTTAAGCATTCAGCTACCTATGGCTGATCACACCTATAATCCCAGCACTTTGGGAGGCAGAGGCAAGAGAATTGTCTGAGCCCAGGGATTCAAGACCAGCCTGGACAACTTGGCAGGACCTCCTCTCTATAGTATAAATTAGCCAGGTGTGGTGGCATGTACCTGTAGTCCCAGCTGCTTGGAAGGCTGAGGCAGAAGGACTGCCTGAGCACAACAGGTCAAGGCTGCAGTGGCTGTCAGCGTGCAACTGAACTCCAGCCTGGGTGACAGAGTGAGACTGTTACTCAAAATAAGAAATTAATTAATTAATTAATTAATTAAAAAATGAATCCAGCCTTAGACCCCAACAAGACACTGGCTCACCATAACTAAAAGATTGCTGACCTTTTGTTTAAAATAAAAGTTGACTCCTTGAAGTGAAGCATATTCAAGTCAGGGAATTTTGTATATATTTCAAAGCTACGTTTTTTATACTGCCTTATAAGTTTGCCACCTATTTTCAATATGAGTCTTGGTTCATTTACTTGATCTCTGTGGGAGTTTAATGAAGGAAAGAAGGAAAACTCTGTCTTTTATACTGTGAAAAGTAATTACTGTATAAAAGTTTTAAAACTGGGCTAAAGAATCACTACTGTCAGATAATAAAAACATGCTTTATTTTCTTTTTCATTTCATGTCTAGCGTTCAATAAAGATTAGGGATTCAAAATTTGGTTTAGCTCTTGTCATAGAAAGCTCTCAGCAGGTAAGATATTTTACATATTTATTAATCTTTGATAGATGTTTAAACTATGTGACAGTCTAGATTTTTAGTTTTGTTTATATAATAACCAGTTTGCATCTGAGAAGAATATCAGCTGTAATATGAAGTTATATGAAGTGTTTGAAGTCTTATGGTAACTGTTCCCACAGGAAGAATCTGCTTATTTTTTTTTTGTTGTCAGACTAACATAATCATTGTTATCATTATAATCAACACTTTTCTTTTTTTTTTTTTAAGAGACGAGGTCTCGCCAAGTTGCCCAGACTGGTCCCGAACCCGTGGGCTCAGGCAATCCACTCGCCTCGGCCTCCCAAAGTGCTGAGCCACCGAGCCCGGCCAACACTTTTATTATTAATGACAGAGTCATGTCACTGTGCTAAGGGCTGTTCATGCTTTATCTCAGTCTTCATACAATCCAGTGATACGGTTACTATTTTTTTCTCATTTTACAACCAAGGAACCTGAGGCTTAGAGAAGTTAGGAACCTGGCTCATGATCTGACAGCTAATAAGTGGTGGGACTAAGTTTTTATTCCAGATCTGACTGATTTATAAGACTGTCCTTGAGAAGATACACACACACACACACACACACACACACACACACCTTGCTTGAGGTTTTTTATTCTCACATACAGATTGTACTATATCTAATTATAAATTGCAGTTTTCCATTATGCCATATTTTTGTAGAAATGTATTATTTATTTATTTTTAGAGACAAGGTCTTTCTCTGTCACCCAGGCTAAAGTACAGTGGCACAGTCATTGCAGTCTCAGACTCCTGAGCTCCATCCATCCTCCTGCTTCAGCCTCCAAGTTGCTGGGACTCCAGGCACACAACCATCATACTTGGTTAATTTTTTTTCTTTTTAAGTTGGTGTCTCCCTCTGTCGCCCAGGCTGGAGGACAGTGGCACACTCACAGCCACTGCAGCCTCAACCTGCTGGGCTCAGGCGATCCTTCTGCCTTAGCCTTCCAAGTAACTGGAACTACAGGCACGCTCCACTATGCTCGGCTATTTTTTTTTTAATTTATTATAGAGATGAGGTCTCACCAAACTGCCCAGGCTGGTCTCAAACATCTGAGCTCAGGCAATCCTCTCACGTCGGCCTCCCAAAGTACTGGGATTATAGGTGTGAGCCACCGTGCCTGGCTGGCTAATTTTTTTTTTTTTTGAGTTGGAGTCTCACTCTTTCACCCAGACTGGCGTGCAGTGGCTGCTTCCAGCCACTGCAGCCTCGACCTGCTGGGGTTCCGGCGATCCTTCCGCCTCAGCCTTCCGAGTAGCTGGAACTACAGGCACGCGCTACCACGCCTGGCTAATTTTTAAATTTTTATTGTAGAGATGAGGTCTCGCCAAGTTGCCCAGGCGGGTCTCAAACCTGCGGGCTCAGGCAATCCACTCACCTCAGCCTCCCAAATGTGCGGGATTACAGGCTGAGCCACCGAGCCCGACTCGGCTAATTTTTTAAAACAATTTTTTGTAGAGATAGGGTCTTGCTTTGTTGTCCAGGTTGATTTTGAATTTCTGACCTCAAGCAAGCCACCACGCCTGCCCTAAAAATACATTTAAATAATACACCTATTCTGGTCTGGTGGTAGTAAGTTATCAGAACTTATTAACATTAATGTCATTAAAGTTGGTATATAAACCCCCATTGCTAAATTTGACTGATTTAAAAACATTTAAAATATATTTTTTAAAGGCAATTTTTTCTTTTTTTTACCTTTTTTTTTTTTGAGTCAAAGTCTCACTCTGTTGCCATTGTAGAGATGCGGTCTCGCTAAGTTGCCCAGGCTGGTCTTAAACCCGTGGACTCAGGCAATTCTCTTGCCTCCACCTCCCAAAGTGCTGGGATTATGGGCATGAGCCACCCTGCCCAGCTAAAAAGCAATTTATGAAATCATTTGTCTTCTAAATCTAAACATGAATGTTTGCTCTTTCTTTTCCCCTGGCCTATAGCTGCCATTTACTGAGTGCTTACTCTGTTCCAGGAACTGTACCAAGTATCATATATATATGTATCTTAAGAAAACAACTTGATAACCATTTCATGGTATAAAAAAATGGAGGTCTCAAGGCCCAGCACAGAGGCTCATGTTTGTAATCCCAGCACTTTGGGAGGCCGAAGTGAAAGAATTGCTTGAGCCCGGGAGTTTGAGACCAGCCCATGCAACGAAGCGAGACCCCGTTTCTACAAAAAATAGAAAAATTAGATGGGTGTGGTGGTGCATTTCCTATTTTTATTTTTTCAATAACATACTTTTTGCGTATACTTGAAATACTTGTAAGTCCCAGCTACTCTGGAGGCTGAGGCAAGAGGTTTGCTTGAGCCTTAAGCCCAGAAGGTTAAGGCTGTGATAAGATGTGATCATGCCACTGCACTCCAGCCTGGGTGACAGAATTAAACCCTGCCTCAAAAAAAAATTAGTTGTAGAACCAGAATTTTAACACAAAAACTGTGCTCTTAACCCAAAACATATGTTCTCACCTATTACAGTCTGCTACTTAGTTTGTTAACACTCCTCTTAGACAACCTATCATGATCAAGTTTCTTTCCTAGTTCTTCAAAGATATGGCCTCAGGCAGCCCATTATTTTATTTATTTATTTTTATTTTATTATTTTTGAGTAGGAATTTCACTCTGCCACCCAGCCTGGAGTACTATGCTATGATCATAGCTCACCACAGCCTTGACCTCCTGGGTTCAGGCATTCTCCTCGCCTCAGCCTTCTTGTAACTGGAACCACAAACAAGCGCCACCATGTGGCTAAATTTTTTAATTTTTTCAGAGACAGGGTCTTGCTATTTTGTCCAGACTGGTCTCGATCTCCTAGGCTCACGCTATTCTCCTGGCCTCAAGTGATCCTTCCACCAGTGCCTCTCAAAGTACAGGGGTTACAAGCGTGAGCCACTGTGCCCTTTTCTTCTTTTAGCAGTCTTTTTCTGTTCGAGTCCTAGCCAAGAAAAACTTAATTCCCTTGGCCTTCACAATCTATAGTGTGTTTTTTAAATCTTGAAAGATCAGCTTCAATATTTAAGGATGAAATAGTGTTATATTTGGATATGCTTCAATATAATCCTGAGGGGGTTGGGGTGTTCAGTTGAGAGAGAGATTGTAGATGAAACAGCGTTGGCCATATGTTGTAGGTTTCTTGAAGCTCGGTGATGTCTCCATGTATGCTCATTGTACTCTTCTATTTTTTTTCATAAAACATAACAAATTTAATCATTTCCTATTTTTATTTTTTCAATAGCATACTTTTTGCATATGCTTGAAATTTTTCATAGTAAAAAGTTTAATTTGAAAAACTCAACTTATATATGTGTATATATTCTAAAATAGGGACAATTAGAGCTATAGTTTATCATATACTATAAATACTGTTTGTTCTTCAGGTTTCTTTTTTGTTTTTTCATTATTCTTTCTTATAGAGTGGAGGATATGTTCTTGGCTTTAAAATAGATCCTGTGGAAAAACTACAAGAATCAGTTAAGGAAATCAATTCAATTCACAAAGTCTATTCTGCCAGTCCTATATTTGGAGTTGATTATGAGATGGAAGAAAAGGTAATTAATTTATTGAGTATGTGAAATACAGTTTGCCGAATTGCTTGTATATAATCTATAAAATTCAATGTAAATACCACTGCATACAATTTAAACTGTTACAAATGATGACTATACAGACTCTCTCCAGTGAGCATGGCCCCGACCATCACTAATCTGTGTCTACCACCCGTCTTCTAACAGGCTGCTTCAGCGTTCTTTCCCACCCTCCTCCATCCCTGCCCTTCTAGGTGAGCAGCCATCCAGAAAAGGATCCTCTGATGTAGATAGAATTGAGTCTCTCTGTCAGCTTTATTTTTATTCTATTTCAGCCTCCTATTAGCATGGACAAATTTTGCAGTCTTCATGGATACCATCTCCTTCTTTAGTGCCCCACAATACAGCAACTCCAGGAGTCTGCCTGTGTCCATTCCTGTTGGTCAGTGCCTCTTCCATACCAGTTATGAAACATTTTGAATATCATGCCCTCATGTCTGCTATTTGCCTTCCTCGTGTTTTCTGCTTTCTGTACCATTCCCTGCTCTCCAGGTGCATCAGCTTCTTTTGATTTGACTCGTCTCTCCAGCTGGGACGTTCTTATCCAGTGTATCACAAGTGTCCTCACCATGCAGCCCATTAGAAATGTCCTTGCTGTACTCTCTATCACGGTACCCTTACTGGATGGTCTATCTCTGGTGCCCTTGCTGTCTCCTCTGTTGCTGGTGTCTGCTCTTTCACTGGTATAGTCTCTGTCCATTTATTAGGGGTGCCCTTGCTGTTCTCTCTACCCTGGTCCCATCACTACCTACTCTTTGGTCTCTGTTCTTTTGCTGGGACCCTCACTAAGCACTCTATTGCTGGTGGCTTGCCATCCACTCTTTCATCAGTCCCCTGCTGGGACTCAGCATGTTCGCCATATCACAGCCATTATTCATATCTCTCCTTCCCCTCTTGAACTGCATCATATGACCAGATTGGATCAGGAAGCAGACTCAGCAGCAAACCTTTCAAATTCACTCTGACTTCAACAAGGCCCTCATGGCCTGGTAGTGCTCCTTGTACTTAATTTTTTTCTCTCTGGGATGTTGACACTGCTATTATATATACACTGTATTTCACCATCTCAGCCATTGTTTTCTTTTTCTTCCCATTGTGTTATTTCAGCATTCTTCCTTTCACGCTACCTTCTCTGTATGTTCCTCAGTAATGTCACCTGCTCGTTCAACTTCCTCACCTTGTACTTTTGTGGATCACTGCAGATCTTTCCTTCTGATCTTTTCAGCTTATCATGGTTCCAAATACTCTTGAATATTTTCACATAGATGAGCTTCCCAAATAAGAAAAATTGCAGTTCTCATCTCAGAGTTTTTCTTCACAATTTAACTAAGTAAATAAATATACAAGGCAATAAGATATACTAGGACTTGGATGTGCATCTCAAATTTTACATGCCTAACACGGACATCATCATTTTTTCTCAAAAGCAGCGTCCTGCTGATTTGCTGATTGATTTACTTGTTTTTGTATTTTTATGACAGTCAGATCAACTGTACTCAAAACCTCGGAGCATTCTTTATTTTTCCCATTACTTTACACATTCAGTCAGTTATGCCAATTTCTTCTCTGTTCCTATCCCTTTCTTTCCATTCAAACTGCAATTCCTGTTATTACTCTTGGTTGTGGAATAATGCTGCAGAACAAGCATGGTCCTTGGAACTTTTCAATCCCAGTTTCACTATTTATTTGTGATCCTAGGCAAATCTGAGCTTCAGTTTTCTCATTATAAAATGGAGATAATCGCTCTCATGAAGTTATTGATTGTATCTGTAAAATGCCTGGTGCATGGAAAACAGTCAGTATGTTTTTTTGTTTTTGTTGGTTTTTTGGTTTTTTTTTTTTTGAGTTGGAGTCTCACCCTGTCACCCAGGCTGGAGTGCAGTAGCACGCTCATGGCCACCGCAGCCTCAACCTGCTAGACTCGGGTGATCCTTCCGCCTCAGCCTTCCAGGTAGCTGGAACTACAGGCATGCACCACCATGCCTGGGTAATTTTTTAATTTATTTATTGTAGAGATGAGGTTTCACCAACTTTCCCAGACTGGTCTTGAACCCACAGGCTCAGGCAGTCCTCTCACCTTGGCCTCCCAAAGTGCTGGAATTACAGGCGTGAACCACCACACCCTGCCAACACACTCAGTATGTTAATTCCATTTCCCATTCTTTTTCAACACTTCTCTTCTTTGACCCCAGTACATAATAGCTGCCAGACATAATAGCCACTCGCTTACCTCATCCCTACTCAAATGCCATGTGTTCTGGCATGTCTTTCCTGACTATTCTTCTAAAACAGCAGCCCCCATCACTTTCTTTACCCTTATTCTTCTTGCTTACTGTGTCTGCCTGCCCTCCCTTTCACCCTGCTTCCCTCTTTCCCTTCCAAAACTAATTAACCTTCTCCACTATAAGTGATCTTTATGAAGTCAGGAGTCTTTCTCTATTTAATGGCTATATCTCCAGTAGTCAAAGCTAGAACATAATAGGCTCCTAGTGAATATTCATAGTTGTTGGATGACTATGTTAAACATCTAGTTTGCCATTCACTACTCCAAGAACTTTATATGCACCATCTCATTTAATCTTCCTAACGATACTATGAAGTGTATTATTTTTATTATTATTGTCCTTATCTTACAGAAACTAGGGCTTAGATAGTTAGTTTACTTGTACACATTTACACAGCTCTGAACACTGTTTAATCAGTTGAGGCTATCCTCAGATTTGTTACAGCTGCTTTTTGTAGGTTGAATCATACGATATTGTTAATACTTGATCCTTTTTGACTTGTAAAAATGGCAGTTTCATATGATTCAACATAATGTTTAGTTATTTGTAATTATGTTTTATCTTTCTCCTCCTAGTAAATTACAAACCCTTGGTGGGTAAGGGTAGGGATTTTACACCCTTGGTGGTACCAGCATAGTACGTAATAAAACAAAGATACTCAAATATTTGAAAAATGAGCAGATTAAGAAATATCAGTTCTACATTTTATTTTTTGAGTCAGAGTCTCACTCTGTTGCCCAGTCTGGAGTGCAGTGGCATGCTCATGGCCACCACAACCTTGGCCTGCTGGGCTCAGGCTGTCCTTCCACCTCAGCCTTCCAAATAGCTGGAACTATAGGCACGAGCCACCACGCCCAGCTAATATTTTGATTTATTGCAGAGATGAGGTCTAGCCACGTTGCTGGTCTCGAACTCAGGCAGTCCTCTCACCTCGGCCTCCCAAAGTGCTGGGATTATAGGTGTGAGGCATCGTACCCAGCACCCATTTTATTCTTTACCTTTAGAATATTCCATACAAATATTAATTCTTTTACTTTTCACAAATTCTATTTAATAATTATTTAGGGAAAAATTAAAAATTTGTTATTATACAAAAACTTAGTTCTTTTGGTGAGGTGAAAGAAACAAAGTCGTCAGGCATGCTGGCTTAAGCTTGTAATTCCAGCACTTTGGGAGGTCAAGGCGAGAGGATTGCCTGAGCTCAGGGGTTCAAGACCAACCTCGACAACTTGGTGAGACCTCATCTCTACAATATATCAAAAAATTAGCTGGTCATGCTAGCACGCAGTTGTAGTTCCGACTACTTGAAAGACTGAAGACTGAGGCGGAAGGATCACCTGAACTCGGCAGGTCCATGCTGGGGTGGCCGTGTGCATGCCACTGCACTCCAGCCTGGGCAACAGAGGGAGACTCTGACTCAAAAAAAAAAGAAACTCAACCAGGCTCGGTGGTCAGCCTGTAATCCCTCGCTTGGGGAGACTGAGGTGAGTGGATTGCCTAAGCCCACGGGTTTGAGACCCGCCTGGGCAACTTGGCGAGACCTCATCTCTACAATAAATCAAAAAATGAGCCGGGCGTGGTAGTGCACACCTGTGGTTCTGGCTACTTGGAAGGCTGAGGTGGAAGGATCGCCGGAGCCCAGCAGGTCAAGGCTGTGGTGGCCAGGAGTGGCCACTCCAGTCTGGGCGACAGAGTGAGACTCCAACTCAAAAAAAAACTCAAAGTCAAGTGAGTTTTTCTTTAAGGACATCTCTATTGTATTAAGTATGTATAAATTTCCCATTCTAGTTATTTTGATGATATTGACTTAAGATTTGAAAGCTTAGGTTTAACTGACTAGTTTTATTACTTGAGTTAGTTTTTTTTTTTTTCTTTTGCCATGGGTTGGGAGTTGCCTTTTTTTTTTTTTTTTTTTTTGAGTTGGAGTCTCACTCTGTTGCCCAGGCTGGAGTGCAGTGGCACACTCACGGCCACCACAGCCTCAACCAGCTGGGCTCAGGTAATCCTTCCGCCTCAGTCTTCCAAGTAGCTGAAACTACAGGCACACGCTACCATGCCCGGCTAATTTTTTGATTTATTGTAGAGACAAGGTCTCACCAAGTTGCCCAGGCTGGTCTTGAACCCCTGTTCTCAGGCAATCCTCTTGCCTCGGCCTTCCAAAGTGCTGGGATTACAGGCTTGAGCCACCGCGCCCAGTCTTCAAGTTAGTTTTTTAATAAAATAATATAAATTATACAGTGATTTTTTTAAGACTTGAGTAGTTTGTAATTGTTATACTTTTACAAGTATTTACAATTCTCACAATACACTTAACATTGACTCTGATGCATTTTAACATCTACGATTTTCAGCCACAGCCCCTTGAAGCACTGACGGTCGAACAAACTCAAGATGATGTAGAAATAGACTCTGATGATCACACAGACGCTTTTGTGGTGAGCATCATAAAGAAGAGCTATTAAACTTCTTATGCTTTTTATCTAAGTCATATTTAATTAAACAATAGTTTAAGTGTGTGAAACACCATAGAATTTCAGACTTGAAAGTATCCTAAACATGAGTTTAAATGTAATATTTTTAGTGAGGGAATTTATTTTGTGTTTTAGGCCATTGCCTTGCTAAGCTATGATGTGGCCATGTGCACTTTGAGCTATGGCCAGGTCTTTGGAGGGGGGGTCGGAGTCTCTCTGTCACCCAGGCTGGAGTGCAGTGGCATACACATGGCCACTGCAGCCTCGACCTGCTGGGCTCAGGTAATCCTTCTGCCTCAGTCTTCCAAGTAGCTGGAACTACAGGCATGTGCCACCACACCCAACTAATTTTTTTTTCTTTAATTGTAGACTAGGACTCGCCAATTTGCCCTCGCTGGTCTTGAACCCTGGACTCAGGCAATCCTCTCACCTTAGCCTCCCAGAGAGCTGGGATTATAGGCTTGGGAATTTATTTTGTGACAATAACTTTTAAATTACCAAACTGGGAAATAGTTTGAAAACACAATTATTCAGAGGATTTTAGATATGCAAAAAGTTTTTTCATACTTTAGAATAATAGAACATGTTAAATATTATAGTTAAATTAATTTAAAATCCAATCTTTCCATAATTAATCTTTACAAAATGATCTTTATTTAATTTATAAATATATTATTTTAAAATAATATGTATTTGAGCAATAAACTTTCCTATTTCCAAATCGGTATTATTTAATTTATAGCTAAAATTATAATAGTGCTTTCTCCATACTATAGTCTATGAGTCTGACCAGAATACCTGTCTGGTAACATATTTTGAAACAAAGATATGAAATTAGCATAAAATATTTAATTATAAACTACTACCTCAAACTATATGCATTTGCTGACACATTGAAGTACTTGTTTTGTATTGTTTTGCCATTATCTTTTTCTAAACTGAAAGTAGGAAAGAAATTGTATAGCTTCTAAGTCATTTTTTCATTTTTGTTCAAGTTAACAGTGCTAATCATACATTAATTACAAAGCACATTTTTCAGAGCTTACAGCATAACTCTTGTAGACATTAATAATGATTGGCAGAGTGAATTCTGCTACCAGCATTGTAGATAGATGAAAAAAGTTAGATAAACAGTAACAGAATATAAAATACATTTAGTTAAAAAATCATTCTGCAAATCACCTGTTCCTTAGTCCACTGATTAGAATATTATGTGTCCAGTATGTGAAAAGAATTTTCTTTGTCTTGTAGGCTTATTTTGCTGATGGCAATAAGGTAAGGACAGTTTACCTACGGAAAATGAAAAAAGTTTCTGTGTTCCGGCATTTAGTGTTCACAAACTTATGTGAAACCTATTTTTTGTTTTTTTCCTTTTCCTTGCCCATTTTCTCTATTCCTATCTCATCCTCTTACCTCCCAAAAGCAACAAGACCGTGAACCTGTATTTTCAGAAGAACTGGGGCTTGCAATAGAGAAACTGAAAGATGGATTCACCCTACAGGGACTTTGGGAAGTAATGAGTTGATCTTGAGTTGAGCGGGATTTCTATTTAAAGATAGCTCAAGATTAAAGATACTAGCCACCTGCTATAAACCATGGAATAGTTTTTCTATTTGCAGTTTTTATATTTAAAGCTTTTAAGAGTTTTTTAATGATTAAGGAAAAACTAACTTAGAAAACTGCCAGTTTTCCAAAAATTATATTTAAAATTGTAATCAAAATGTACCTAACTTGTAAATGTTTATTTTATACTTAATATTTGTAAAGTATTAGTTTTCAGATATTAAATGACTGTATCATGTTGGGTTTAATAAAGAATTTGTGCAGCACCATTTAATGTTTTGAAAGTGTTATTTAAAAGAATAAAGCTATTCTTGTAGAATAATCAAAATACTGTTTTCTTATAAAAATCTTGTTTAAATATATTATCACAAAGCTCAAAACTTAAACCAACTCTAATACAAATTACAATTCTTTTTTTTTTTTGAATTGGAGTCTCACTCTGTCACCCAGACTGGAGTACAATGGCCGCTCCCAGCCACCCCAGCCTCGACCCGGTGGGCTCCGGTGATCCTTCCGCCTCAGCCTTCCAAGTAGCTGGAACTACAGGCACGTGCTACCACGCCCGGTTCATTTTTTGATTTGTTGTAGAGATGAGGTCTCGCCAAGTTGCCCAGGCAGGTCTCGAACCCGCGGGCTCAGGCAATCCACTAACCTCAGCCTCCCAAAGTGCTGGGATTATAGGCCGAACCACCAAGCCTGGCTCAAATTATAATTCTTAACCCTGTCATTTTTAGAGAATCGCTTTTGTAAAAATTAAAAATTATAACTAACTTTGGAATACATCAACTCATTTGTAATGTTTTGTGTGCTATTTTGTAAAGAATTTCAATATGTTTTGGCAAGAATACATTTATTTTGTAAAGAAGTCATTCAGTTCATGTATTAACTTTCTTCTTGTTTATATTAACTGAAACTTCTTTGAAGTTTTCAAAAATAGGATTTTTTTTTTCTTGGTTAGGTAAGACTTGGTGACCTCTCTGGCATCATTAAGTGTTTTTGGCCACTATTGCAGTGTAAAAAGCATTGTAAGCAAATAATTGAAATTAGCTAAAGGATGGCATGTGTAAAAACATTTAAAATAAAATGCAACTATATGTACAACCATGGACACATAGTACAACTGAGTGCTAGCCTAAGTTTAATAAAAAAATCAATGAACAGGCAACACTCTCAGGTCTCCTTCCACTGTGGGAGCTTTTCTGCCCTCTCAATAAATCTTGCTGTTAAATAAATTAACAAAAGATACCAATGGGTTTCTTCATTTAAATGAAAAATAATTTCTACATTTTCAAGCAATGGAAGTATAATAAACCACCTGTATTGGGGGGAAAGGTTGTTTGAAAAATCTGCACTGGTCACAGACAAAATCCTGCCATAAATATTGTTTAAATATTGTTTTTCAAGCAGAAGAGACCATACAATTGTCAAGAAGTAAGGAATCATCTCAAATGTCATATGGTGCTTGCATCTGACTCATTAATCTTTTCAAATGTTAGATGTTATGTGTAGAGAGAAATGAGTCATTTAATGTTTAAACAAGGAAGCAGCTGTTAGTTTTTTCTAGTGTGTTAAAACCTTTAGTGGCATCTATAAATGGAAAAAGAGTCAATGAGCTCTTCTTTCAGCTGTTGTTTTAGCAGCTGACAGTACCGTTGACTTCATTGTGACGTAAAAGAAAAGAAAAGGTTTTACTCATGAATAGAGGCCTTGAAGTTTAAAAATACATACTTCCCTGATCTGGGGGCATTCACTGATTCATTCAACAAACATTTATGGAGCACCCTGGAGGCCCTTGGGGCTACAGCACTGAGCAGAATAGACCCCTTACAATTCTTGTCTTCATGGAGTTTATGTTCCTTGGGGCATGTTTAAGAATAGCAACCTTTGAAATTACGGTATTTCTACAGCTGGAGTTCAGAAAATATAACAATATGATCAAGTAATAAAGTATTTAATGAAGTATATGATACCATCTATAATAAACGAAGGATTCATTTCCTTTCAAATCATTACTTCTGTATTCCATAATTAACGTGGTGTTCTGTTTTAATCAACAACCTACATTATCATTCCAGTTATATATGCTTTATTTTTTTAAAAAAAGTTCTGTTCTCCAAATTCTATGACTGATGTAGGGTCTCAACCTGATTTTTCTCTGTTCTGGTGATAACATTGTTATGAAGTTACAGTATTCTGTTTTTTTTTTTTAAGATTAGGATATAGTTTATTTAGAAAGTAAATTACAGAAAGAAAAAGAAGAGATTCACCTCCCCAAGGAAGGGAAGGGAAGGGGGCCAAGGCTTAAGAAAACATGGCCCAGCCATAGGTTAAAGAGCACATGGCTACACCATAGCTCAGTAATGCAATGGACAGTGTTCTGTTTTTTAACCTTTTATATAATGACAGAATTTTCAACACTTGGAACTACAGAATTTCTTGAATGATCATATTTGGATGCGTGTGGGTATTTTTTTAGCATTGATTTTTAACTTTTTATTTCTGGTCTTGATGATTCCTCTTAACCTTTTGCTTTTATTTTACTTTTTTTCTTTTTTTGTCTTTTTTGTTGTTGTTGTTGGTCTTTTTGAGTCAGAGCCCCAGTCTGGAGTGCAGTGGCACACTCACGGCCACCCAACCTCGACCTACTGGGCTCAGGCGATCCTACTAATTAGATGGAACTACTGGCCTGTGCCACCGTGCCCGGCTAATTTTTTTATTTATTGTAGAGACGAGGTCTCGCCAAGTTGCCCAGGCTGGTCTTGAACCCCTGGGCTCAGGTAATCTTGCTTCTGCTTCCCAAAGTGCTGGAATTACAGGTGTGAGCCACTGCACCTGACTTACTTTTTCTTATTTTTTGTCACATCAAATCTTGTGTACAGGAAGGCAGGATATGAGTAAATTAAATAATTTATAATTTAATTCAATATTGTTTATAGCCGGTCGCAGTGGCTAAAGCCTGTAAATCCTAGCACTTTGGGAGACAGAGGTGATAGGATTGCCTGAGCTCAGGGGTTCGAGACTAGCCTGAGCAACACAGCAAGACCTCGCCTCTACAATAAGTCAAAAAATTAGCCGGGTGTGGTGGTGCATGCCTATGGTTCCAGCTACTTGGAAGGCTGAGGTGGAAGGATCGCCTGAACCTAGCAGTTTGAGGCTGCGGTGGCCGGGAGCGTGCCACTGCACTCCAGCCTGGGTGATAGAATGAGACTCTGGCTAAAAAAAAAAAAAAAAAAAATTATAGTTTTTCCACCTAAGGATAATGATATTTAGAATTTTTTAGAAAATTAGCAGTTTCTCTGCATTTATTATTTCAATTATGATGGAAGCATTATTTAAAGGTTTTCTAAAACTATTATATATAAGTAAACATCCTGGTTTCCTACTTCTAAAAGAAAAATCTATATCCCACTATCTAGAGTGGAAAATAAAGATTTGTATGTAACAGTTATTGGAAATGGGATCTTTCTTATGATTATTCAAGTGAACATTCCTCATATTCTTGACCTTTGCATCATTAATTCAGAGAGCCAAGTAGTTTGCCACTAGAACACTTTTAGAGGAGTGACTCATTTTTATGATTCATATTTCTGTTAATTCCATAAATATTTTCTTGTAATAACCTTTATTAGTGTATCTTCTAATGCTTTATGTATTTTAAAGCTTTCTACCTCACTTACGTGTCTTCTTAGCTGTTTCCTTAGTGATTAAAATTTCCAGTTGTTACTTTCAATCTGTAACAGCTGCAAGAACAACTCTTTCCAAACTAGCTCCTAAATTCCCGTTGTTAGAGTTGGTTTCTATATTTAGCTGGTGGGATTAAATTGCAAAGGCTTCAAGCTGGGCAGAGCACACCGATCTGCCTTTTTACAGCTAGACCCGTGTGCTGCAAGAAGCTAAGGCCTTCAGTGTCCCCTTCCTTACCCAGGTTGCTCACAAAATGGATTCCCAGCGAGAACTCGCAGAGGAACTGCGGCTTTACCAATCTACCCTTCTTCAGGATGGTCTAAAAGATCTCCTGGATGAGAAAAAATTCATCGATTGCACCCTAAAAGCAGGTGACAAAAGTCTTCCGTGCCACAGATTGATTTTGTCAGCCTGTAGTCCTTACTTCCGTGAGTACTTTTTATCTGAAATTGACGAGGAGAAAAAAAAGGTGGTAGTGTTAGATAATGTGGATCCTGCTATACTTGATTTAATCATCAAATACCTGTACTCTGCCAGCATTGATCTCAATGATGGAAATGTGCAAGATATTTTTGCATTGGCCAGCCGCTTTCAGATTCCCTCTGTGTTCACTGTCTGCGTTTCTTATCTTCAGAAAAGACTTGCTCCTGGTAACTGTCTAGCCATCCTAAGATTAGGACTTCTTCTTGACTGCCCCAGACTCGCCATTTCTGCCCGTGAGTTTGTGTCCGACCGCTTTGCGCAGATTTGTAAGGAAGAGGACTTTATGCAATTGTCTCCACAGGAATTGATCTCAGTCATTTCAAATGACAACCTAAATGTAGAAAAAGAAGAAGCAGTATTTGAGGCAGTGATGAAATGGGTGCGAACAGACAAGGAGAATAGGGTTAAAAACTTTAGTGAAGTGTTTGATTGTATCCGTTTTCGCCTTATGACAGAAAAGTATTTTAAAGATCATGTTGAGAGAGATGATATAATCAAAAGCAACCCAGAACTCCAGAAAAAAATCAAAGTTCTAAAAGATGCTTTCGCTGGTAAACTCCCAGAACCAAGCAAAAATGCAGAGAAGACTGGGACTGGTGAGGTGAACGGTGATGTTGGTGATGAAGATTTACTTCCTGGTTACCTGAATGACATTCCCAGGCATGGAATGTTTGTCAAAGACCTCATCCTCTTGATTAATGACACAGCTGCAGTGGCTTATGATCCCACAGAAAATGAATGCTACCTTACTGCACTGGCTGAGCAGATCCCCAGAAATCATTCCAGCACTGTTACCCAGCAAAACCAGGTATATGTGGTAGGAGGATTATATGTGGATGAAGAAAATAAGGATCAACCTCTACAGTCATACTTCTTCCAGGTAAGAAAGGCACAAAGGGAAGGCTGTAATTCACCAGCCAGTTAGCCAATTTGTGAATTACTCAGGCTGCTTGCATTTTATTCTAATTGATGGCCTATTCTGAGAAGTCCCTTGCACTTTGACTACTTAGAGGGTTGACAGAGAAAGTGTTTATTATGCTTGTTAATGTTTAATAAAAGGCTTGGTGAATAATGACATTCTAATTAATGTTTAACTCATGACTTAAGATTTTCTTTATACTCTTTTACTCAAAATATCTTGCTTATAATTGGTGATGACTGTAATCCTTCAAAGCCCAGTATGTTAATAAAAATTAAATTTGATCTTGTACTCTCTTCCTACTAAAAGAGAGGTCAATTCCTTTCCCTAAATAAATTCTTTTCCTAAATCAAAGTTCTTTACATATTTCAAAGAAGTAATAATTGGTCAGATTTTCTAGCTTCTCCTAAGTTTCCTTGAATTCATTTGAAGTTCTTGGAGATAACATTTCATTTCTCATTTATGGTTACTGCCTAATATATAATTTTGTTGAAAATGAAAAGAACTTGTGTAAATTTTTCCATACATTTTGACTTCTCTTCTAGGACACCTATACAAGTGTCACTAATTTGAATTGATTAATTATATTTAGAAGTTTTTATTTATGATATCACATTTATTTGGATCACAGACGTACTTACACAGTATTAGAACTTAACAATCTGTTTTGTGAAACCACAGAAGTTTCCAATAAAACAAATCCAGTCCTAAACTAATAGACTCTTAGTAGTTTGAAGTGAGTTTTTCTCATATCATCAATCCATTATACTTTATCCGTTTATGAGTCAGCTTAACCTTTATCTTCGATAATGCCAATTCCAGTACTTTGCAGCTTACAACTACCTCAAAAGAGTTTGTTTAGGTCATAGCTAATCATGGCCTGGGGCTTATGGGCACTTGGGTTGGAAAGGCCAAAGAAAAGCAAGTATAGAATGTCATACCTCAGTCACAGTGTGCTCTCAAAGTGTGCGACATACTTTGCATTCACAAAATACTACCTTCAATCTACTTTTTCTAATCTTGAAAAATGTAATTGTAAAAGTATGTATGAATCGTGTTTTTTAACTTTCAAAGTTCCAGTGAAGAATGTTATCATAAGTATTTGAATGTGAGCCAGAAAATTTCCTAAGCCCTAATTTTAAATTCAGATAAACTTCAGAGAGGGCAAAGTCAATGAAAAAGGCTATAAATACATCAAGGAAAAAAAAATGCTATCAAAATACAGATAAGTGACAGACAGATAGATACTTAGAAATCATAGATCCAAGAAATAGTTATAGCCATGGAATAATTTCCTAAACTCCTAGAGCTTATTTTTTTATTCCACTTCATATTTTAATTGAATATAATATATTCATAGCCCAGTCCCTTTACTTTCAAGTATTTAGTTTAATCTTTATTGTTATTTTCTTCCATCCTATTACTGCCCTCACTTTTACTGACACAGCTTCTCATTTTGGGTTTAAAATACCTGGTTGGGCCCAGTGGCTCAGCCTGTAATCCCAGCACTATGGAAGGCCGATGCGAGTGGATTGCCTGAGCCCACGGGTTTGAGACCAGCCCGGGCACCTTGGCGAGACCTCATCTCTACAATAAATCAAAAATTAACCAGGCATGGTAGCATGTGCCTATAGTTTCTGCTACTTGGAAGGCTGAGGTGAAGGATCTCCGGAGCCCAGAGGGTCGATGCTGGGGTGGCGGTGAGTGTACCACTGCACTCCAGCCTGGGTAACAGAGTGAGACTTCAATTCAAACAAACAAACAAGCAAAAACCTGCTTGATGTTTTATAGCTACAAAAAACAGTTATACCAAGTTGGAACATCAACTCCCTGTACCATGCCTTGCGGCTTTTAAAATGTAATAATAGTATAAAAGCAGGATAAAAGCACCTGACCGGAAAAGAGGGCTGTGACTTACAAAACAATATTGATATGAGAATTTCAGGTTTTGCATTTTTTTCTTGGTCATATCTGTCTAAAATGTGTTAATTTAGGAGTAATTTCACTTTTGATTGTATGCTGTAAATATGAGAATTTTTTACTTGGTAAGAGAGGGGGTTCTCCCCACCCCAACATAGAATTGCTAGATTCATCAAATTTTGAACCGGTCCTAAATGTAATCTAGGTTCAAATCTTAATTTTAACAATGGGACAGTTAACCCAGAGAAGTTAAATAGCTTGGTAGCTCATCCAAAAAAGAGCCTGGCAGGCAGGCTACTGTTCTAGCTGCTATAGAAAGTGCCCTATTAAGGGTAATATGGGAAAGTGGATAGTACTGTACAATGTGGAAATTTAGCCCTCAAGTTTGAGATTGTGATGACTGCTGTTTCAGTTTTTAAGACATACTATGGAATTAGATACCTTGGACTTGAATACCACTTAAAAGCTCTGTGAGTTTGGCCACATTAATCTTTCTGTGCCACAGTTTCCTCATCTGTAAAATGGGGATGATAAATGCCTATTCTGGAGGACTAAATGAGATTACCTGTGTAAAGCATTTAGTCCAAAGTTTACAACAAGAGTCAAAACTCCGTAAATGTTCATTATTAGTTCTATATTACCCACCACCTTCTTGATCAAATCACTTTTTTTCAGAAATGAAAACACAAGGGATCAAAATCTAGATTTTGAAATTATTGAATGAAAAGCTAACAATGCACATGTGAGGATTAAGCCCCTCATGTCATCTAGTCTGAATTAGTGCATTGTTTAACTGAGGTTACTAGACCGAATATTAGATAAGTTTCCACAGATACCCGTCTCTATTTCACAGCCCTTTATATACACATCTATTCTTAGTATCCAGTGAATCTGGATTGTATTCATTTTTCATCTGCAATCTAGAAGTGGCACCAGAGAGAACAACAAATATGCAATGGCACTCTTTCAGAAAAATTTTACCAATTGGTAAAATTACCAGTAGTAAATGCTGAAATAAATGCCTGCCATGCCAGAATCACCTACCCCAGAGCATGGGCACTAGAAGGGCCACCTAGGCTTGTAGAAGTGGTGGTAGCAAAAATGAGCAAAGTTATTTCTTAATATAAATCAATAGAGAAGAGTATTTCATATGCCTCCCAACAAGAGACTAGGACGTTCACTTTATATCTGTCTATATTAAAAACAACAAGGCAAAACATAGAGAAACGAAAAAAGAAATTAAAGAGAGAAAAATATATTACTTAATATCCCAGTTGTCTGTGGACTGAGCGACAGGTCCAGCTGTCCCAGGTGTTGGCTTGGGGAGCATGCTAAATATAGCACGTAGGGGTCATTCACATACTGTGACCCTCCCTGCTCTGGCAACCTTTCTTTCTCCAAGTGTCCTAAAGGATTAGGATCCCTTGTTTCAAAGCTGAACAAGCAACATGGAAGAAAATTTGACAACAAACCTCACAGATCTAACTAATCTCTGGTGATTCTATTTTATTCTTGTTTTCCTTTCTTGAAGTCCTGAAGATTTTGGTGCTTTTATCAAGTAGGCACAGTAGACTTTCTCGTTCTTGCCAGTAACTATGAGCTCAAATATGATACTTTGGGATTGTACTTTCATTTTCCTTGTGAGATCTTTGACTATCTCAATGAATTCTAAACAACACATAAAGTGTTACACTTTTTGGTATACCTGTAGATATTTTTCTTTTTTTGAGTTGGAGTCTCACTCTGTCGCCCAGACTGGAGTGCAGTGGCCACTCCCGGCCACCGCAGCCTCGACCCGCTGGGCTCCGGCGATCCTTCAGTCTCAGCCTTCCGAGTGGCTGGAATTACAGGCGCGCTACCACGCCCGGCTAATTTTTTGATTTATTGTAGAGATGAGGTCTCGCTGCCCAGGCAGGTCTCGAACCCATGGGCTCAGGCAATCCACTCACCTCAGCCTCCCAAAGGCGTGGGATTACAGGCTGAGCCACTGAGGCCGGCTATGTAGCTTTTTTTCTAATAAGCTCTGCTGTTCCTCATATTATATATACACACACACATATTATTTTTTCAGCTTGATAACGTAGCATCTGAGTGGATTGGACTTCCACCTCTGCCTTCAGCCAGGTGTCTCTTCGGTCTGGGAGAGGTAGATGACAAAATCTACGTAGTTGCAGGCAAAGATCTTCAAACAGAGGCTTCGCTGGATTCAGTATTATGCTATGATGTTGGGTAAGTTGGCATGATATTCCTGTTCCCTAAGCACGTGAGTATATGAGTATATAAGGTATATGAGTGCCTATAACACATTCATACTTTCAGAACGTGGAATTTACCGAAAGCATACAAATTCTGCCATTATCTCATTTTAGGGCTGCTAAATGGAACGAAGTAAAAGCACTTCCTATCAAAGTCTATGGCCATAGTGTGATTTCACATAAAGGAATGATATATTGTCTAGGAGGAAAGACAGATGACAAGTAAGTGCCCTGAATTTCCTTATGATTTATATGCAAATGATTTTTATTAGAAGGGTTTCTTCCTCTTTTCATTTGAATCTACATAGTAAAATGGGATTTGGCTCTCACCCATCATATTTTGGAGGTGAAATTTTCAAATAAAATATCAAAGAGTTATTGGAGGGTATTATAAATGACTTCCAAACTATTTTAAATTTCCAAGTTGCTAAATATGTAGATACTCAGCACACTGCTAAGAATAAGCATGATATCTCAATCATAAGCATTCTTACAGTGATAAAGCACATCTAGAAACAGAATCAAGTCTTTTATTTAGATGACATATGATTGTATTTTACTACATTAAAACCAATGGGCTTCTTATTCATTTAGCCATAAATAGATAAAAATTTAAATGCACTCTTTAATGTGTTTAGAATATATCTTCTAAAACAACAGTGCATACAAATATTGTGGATTTGTATTCATAAGAGGGAATTATTTTTCATAGAAGAAATTTATGGCACAAATTTATATGCACTATTCATACATATAATATGACCCTGTTTGCCTGAAACAGCACTGGTTTATAGCACTTTGGTCTCTTCCTTGATGGCATCTTTATTCACTTAAGTATGCTGGATGGTCCGTGTATGGTCACCCTATGCATGTGTGTTCTTTTCACATCCTTTATTAAGAGCGATTTATTCTTGTATTTAACGCAACAGGAGGGAATTTAGATAGGTCAGTCTGAAACTGCAAGTACAGTGACTGAAAAGAGGGCAGGCCAGGCAGAGTGGCTTACACCACTGTGTCAGCACCAAGAACTTTGAAATGAGTCATTATCTAAAAGTAAGCACTGAATTGCACTAGTTCCTGCTAAGAAATTTGAAGAACATGATTCTGGATGCTTTTATCAGATCTTTGGGAGGCCGATGCAGAAGGATCACCTGAGGTCAGGAATTTGAGACCAGCCTGGGTAGCACAGCCAGACCTTGTCACTACAAAAATTAAAAATTTATATATATGGGGGGTGGCGGCATGTACTTTGGGAGGCTGACGCAAGAGGATCACTTGAGCCTAGAAGGTTGAGGCTACAGTGAGCTACGATTGCACCACTGCACTCCAGCCTGGGTGACAGAGTGAGACCCTGACTCTAGAAAAAGAAAATACATGAGAACAGTTCTTTCTTCAGCAATGTGTCACTTATTTACTCCCTCACAGTGGTGATTTTCAAAATATTTAAAATCTGTTCAAAAACAGGTTCCCACTAGCACCCACGTCTCTTGTGAGAAAACCAGGATGAGGTTTCATATATAAACCTAACATGATTTCTAGACATTTCTCAAGGAATAGGTAATCGGGAAGGAGATCTTACAACCCAGAGGGAAATGAGCTCAGAATACTCCCCAGTCAGTCAAGCTAGTAGCCTCTGGTAAAATTAGCATTTTCAGTTTAGATAGTGAGATTAATCTCCTGTCCCTGAAAACCCTGGCTGACTTGAATTGTCATCATTTGCCCAGGCCATTTAATTAATAGGGATACCCAATCCTGGAAAGGGAGCTAAAATTAAGAATTGTAAGGTCAGGGCAACCCCTTCGGGGCCCCTCTCACTATGGGAGTTTTTCTGTCCTCTCAATAAATCCTGCTTTCAAAAAAAAAGAATTGTAAGGGCAAAGCAGGAAAGGAGAGTAAAATATGGAAATGTGTTAGATATAAAGAACTCTTCTGCAATCGAGTACAGTAGTTCATGCCTGTAATCCCAGCACTTTGGGAGGTTGAGGCAGAAGGATCACCGAGACCAAGAGTTCAAGACCTGCCTGGGCAACATAGCAAGACCCCATCTCTATAAACAATAAAAAAAAATTAGCCAGGTGGAATGGAAGTGCCTGTAGTCCCAGCTACTCAGGAGGCTGAGGCAGGAGAATCGCTTGGGCTCAGGAGTACAAGGCTGAAGTGAGCTTGTGCCACTGCACTCCAGCCTGGGTGACACAGCAATATCTGTTTCTTTTTTTTTTTTTTAGTTGGAGTCTCACTCTGTCGCCTAGACTGGAGTGCAGTGG
>NW_007067877.1:0-24098 GCF_000164805.1 Carlito syrichta | reverse complement strand
AGCCTTCTAAGTAGCTGGAACTACAGGCACGCGCTACCACGCCCGGCTAATTTTTTGATTATTGTAGAGATGAGGTCTCGCCAAGTTGCCCAGGTGGGTCTCGGACTTGCGATCTCAGGCAATTCACTCACCTCAGCCTCTCAAAGCGCTGGGATTATAGGCTGAGCCACCGAGCCCGGCAATATCTATTTCTTAAAAAATCAAATAAAAAATAAATATATATAAAGCAATGGTTTTTATGCAATCTGCCCACACTCAAAGGTAATATATTCTGAAATTTTGATATCCTCCTTAATCCCAGCTATTCCTATCAAATTTAAAGGAAGTTATATTTTAAGCTCGCTTGGTGCCAAATCTTATTTTGGGCATTTTTCCTTAGTAAATGGAATGGAAAATCACTACTACAGGGTGTTCCAACTTTGGAAATACAGGAACCTTGCGCCAAATGATTTAAATTGTTTCCTTCAAGTAGCATTAGTAACTAGGAAATTGATACGTCAGTAAGAAGTATAAAGTTCTTGTCAGTAAGAATATATTAATCTTGAGAATATGATGAACCAAGATAACATTGCTTAACAAATGTCAATGTCAAGAACTTTGAAATGAGTCATTATCTAAAAGTAAGCACTGAATAGCACTAGTTCCTGCTAACAAATTTGAAGAACATGATTCTGGATAATGCTTTTATCAAGTTTTTTTGTTTGTTTGTTTTAAGTTGGAGTGTCACTCTTGTCGCCCAGGTTGGAGCGCAGTGGCATGCTCACAGCCACCGCAGCCTCGACCTGCTGGGCTTAGGCAATCCTTCCACTTCAGCCTTCCAAGTAGCTGAAACCACAGGCACACACCACCACTCCCAGCTAATTTTTTATTTATTGTAGAGACAAGGTCTTGCCACATTGCCCAGGCTGGTATCAAACCTTTGGACTCAGGCAATCCTCTCACCTCTGCCTCTCAAAGTGCTGGGATTATAGGCGTGAGCCACTGCGCCCAGCTAAGAAGTTTTCAAGTACTACCCATAGTCAAGTATTAGAGGAAATGCTTCTACTCCAGATGTCTAACCTTCTATAAATTTTATTGGGGCAGAAAAAAAAAATCTTCCCCAATAAAATAAACAAAAAAATTGTTCTCACAAAAGTTAGTGTTTTTTTAAATCACCAAATACATCCAATTAATCAGTTACTATTTGGAATTCTGAAACCTCGTCACTAAATTATAGATAACTTTAAGGAACCATAAGGAACATACTAAGAACAATAATTCAAATGAATCCAGATTCTTCTAGTAGCATTTAGCATATAAAATTGTTCTCGTTACTCATTAGCCAAGCTGATTCGTTATCTAATTTGTAGTTCCAGATTTCTTAAAATGCATTTGGTATACTAGTGGTAGTGTAAAATGAAGTGTTACATTTGTTAAATTTAAAATAGATATATTCATTTATATAAATGATTTTTAAAGTTAACTGATTCATTCTGAAAATACTCAGATAATAAACATTTTTTGTTATTGAGGCATAATAAAAGGTTTATTTTATTTTTTTACTCAAATGGAGTTAAAAAATATCTCTTGTTGAATTTAGTAGACAGTAATCTACTGTGCTTGGGCTTCTAAGTTGTCCAGAAGTAAGACACCCTACCTTCTGGTCGTATAACTGTTATAAAATTGTTTTGGTCCTCCTTTTGGAATTGTCTTTGCTTAGTGGCATATGTTCAGATTAAGAATTCTTTGGAGATTTTCTGATCCTCTGCCCTACTACATACATTTGTTGTTTCTGTTGTTTTATGTTTACAGAAAATGTACAAACAGGGTGTTTATCTTCAACCCTAAAAAAGGAGACTGGAAAGACCTGGCTCCAATGAAAACTCCTCGTTCCATGTTTGGAGTGGCAGTCCATAAAGGCAAAATAGTGGTTGCGGGAGGTGTCACTGAAGACGGTCTTTCAGCTTCAGTTGAAGCTTTTGACCTAACAAGCAATAAGTGAGTTGCTGTATCTCAGTACAGCATATGACCTACTGTACATTTTGTTAACTTTAGATAAAAAGTAAGCTTTCTAATTGGGATATCCGGGGGAGGGCCGGGAGCTATAGATTAAAGAGGAAGTATTTTCATCTGAGTTTCTTTTGCTGTTAGAGTGTAACACTCTTCTAACATTTTGATGCATTCTGTGTTTGTAATTTGGAACACATGCCCCTCAAGCTAATGTTGGCATACTCTATTTATCCTTACTTGTTATTAACTTAGCCTTCTGAATTTAGTAAGGCAAAGGTAATACTTCTGAATAATTGTTGATGGATATACATGTCTTTATAGAGTTACTTGATTTTAAGTATGTAGTTTCTTTAAGGATGAAAAGATATTCACTTAACTTGTTAGTGATTGATATTTGTAAAGTATAAATATTTCAGAAGTTTTAATTCCTTTTGTTCTTTAAATTTTCTGAAAATGTTCATTTTTAACCTTCTGTTAACTTAATGTGAAAAGATATTTGACAGATATTCTTTTTTGTTTGTTTTTGAGTCAGAGTCTCACTCTATCACCCAGGCTAGAGTGCAGTGGCATGCTCACAGCCACTGCAGCCTCGACCTGCTGAGCTCAGGCGATCTTCCACCTCAGCCTTCCAAGTAGTTGGAACTACAGGCACACGCCACCACACTAGGCTATTTTTTTTTTTTAATTGTAGAGATGAGGTCTCACCAAGTTGCCCATACTGGTCTTGAACCCCTGGGCTCAAGCAATTCTCTCGCCTCTGCCTCTCAAAGTGCTGTGATTACAGTTGTGAGCTACCACACCCGGTGACAGATATTATTCATATAAAATTGATCTTTAAAATGTTTTTGAGCTCACACATCTGAATGAGAACATACTTTTTATACTCCTGGTTTAGTAATGAAGAAAAAAAGAGCACTGTTACTACTTTTTTTTTTTTGTAGAGATGAGGTCTCACCAAGTTGCCCAGTCTGGTCTCGAACCTGCGGGCTCAGGCAATTCACTCGCCTCAGCCTCCCAAAGTGCTGGGATTACAGGCTGAGCCATCAAGTCTGACCGTATTATTACTTTTTTTTTAAGGAACCATATACACATGTCTGATTACAAAATAGACTTTAGTATCTGAAAATCACAAGGAATTTTTATGAAACAAGATCTAGTGATCATTAAAAATGTTTTGTAACACTACGAAATATAGGAAACCACTCATGATATAAGTTAAAGATAAAAATATTTTGTAACACTATGAAATATAGGAAACCACTCATGATATAAGTTAAAGAGCAGCACACAAAACTGTAACTACTCTTTCTTCTTTATTCATATGTATGGATGCTTGCTTGCTTTTTTTAAAGATGAAAAAATTACACCAAAATGTTGCTTGTGATTATGTCTAGAAGGTATGATTATGAGAATATTTGTTTTCTTGTATACGTTTCTGTACTTTCAGATTTTCTATAATGTACATATATTATTTTTGTATGTGCAATGATACCTAGATGGGAAGTAATGGCAGAATTTCCCCAAGAAAGAAGCTCCATCAGCTTGGTCAGCCTGGCTGGATCCCTGTATGCCATTGGTGGTTTTGCTATGATTCAACTGGAATCTAAAGAGTTTGCACCCACTGAAGTCAATGACATATGGAAGTAAGTTCTCATCACTCCAATTTTCCGAACTACATATTAAATCAGATAGCTGATAATCGATAAACAATTTTGTAGTAAATAATAAACCAGACTTTGCCAGCAAACAACTTCTTGGTAGTAGACTAAACACTTCAAGGCTAATTGAACTTTTGCACGTCACATGTCACTTATTTGATCAAGTCATGATTCTAATTAGCTGTGACCTTGAGCTTGGGACTGAAGTTATTTAGGCCTGTTTTTTTGTTGTTGTTTTGTTTTGGTTTGGTTTTGGTTTTGAGTTGGAGTCTTACTCTGGCACCCAGGCTGTAGTGCAGTGGCACGCTCACAGCTGCTGCAGCCTCCACATGCTGGGCTCTGGTGATACTTCAGACTCACAAGTAGCTGCAACTACAGGCGTGTGCCATCATGCCCAGCGAATTTTTTGGTTTATTGTAGAGACGAGGTCTTGCCAAGTTGTCCAGGCTGGTCTCCAATCCCTGAATTCAGGCAATCCTCTCGCTTCCACCTCTCAAAGTGCTGGGATTACAGGTGTGAGCCACTGTGACTGGCTAGGCCTGTTTCTTTTCTTTTTTCTTTTTTTTTTTGAGTTGGAGTCTCACTCTGTCACCCAGACTGGAGTGCAGTGGCCGCTCCCGGCCACCGCAGCCTCAACCTGCTGGGCTCTGGCGATCCTTCCACCTCAGCCTTCCAAGCAGCGGGAATTACAGGCACACGCTACGATGCCCGGCTGATTTTTTTATTTATTGTAGAGATGAGGTCTCGCTGCCCAGGCGGGTCTCGAGCCCGCGGGCTCAGGCAATCCACTCACCTCAGCCTCCCAAAGGCACAGAATTACAGGCTGAGCCACCGAGCCCAGCTAGGCCTGTTTCTTACAGTAAAATTAGAGTTGGACCTTTGATCCTTTAGGTGCCATTCCAGTTCAAAAAGTGTAATGCTCTAGGCATCCACTTCAGTGAGGGCCTCTTCACTCCGGAGAGTAGTTTATTTCCTCAGAAAACCGATTTCTGAAGAAACTTTTAACCTCCTATGAATTCATTAGTTCTGTTTTGAATCTAATTTAAACAGTCTTTCAATTGTGTGAGGATTCAGCTAACACATGCCTTTCTAAAAAGGAAAAAAGTGAAAGTAGCAATGCATTTTACCTAACAGATAGGTGCTGGGCAGTTCTCCCAAGTTTGAATAACACTTGCAATTGTTACTCAATTGAACTATTTTAGTCAGGATTTTTTAAATGAATGTTTTTAAGGAGTGGGGTGTGGGGAGACATTGTACCATAATGTCTAATGCAGTGAATGTCACATGGAGACCAGTATGTATCCAGGAAGTCTCACAAACAAAGTTTAGTGTGTGTAGTGGAGTCACAGAATCAGGCAGGGTGTGTGACGTGTAGAAGTCTGGTAACCATCAGGATACCGCACGTCTGCTGAATGGCCCCTGTTGCTTGTGCCCAGACACTGTGCTTGCTTGTCTAAGTCTACAGGAGTTAGATCCCAGGGGCCTGAGGTGAGCATGAGTGAATTCATGCTGCGCACTCATCCAGAAAGTACCAGGCTCATGCTTCCCTGTCAGCTTAAAGGCCAGCCCCACTTACAAGGCTGGATACCTTTCCCTGGCCTGTCATCAGATTGTTCAAAGCCTTGCTATTCAAAGTATGAGATGTGGAATAGCAGCATTAGTGTCTCTCGAGAGCTTCCTAGAAATGCAGAATCCCAGACCTCTGAATCAGAATCTGTATCTTAACAAGATTCCCAGGTGCTCTGCTTGCACATTTAAGTTTATAAGTACAGCTTTAGAAGAGTACCATTTATACCTGATCAGTGAAGCCATGGCACTAAGCCTGAGAGTGGAAAGTGGATATTATTTGTCTTATACCTGAACCAGAATTGCCTTATTACCAGACGGTAGACTGGAGGACTAAAAAGCTGGGAACTTAACAAAACAATGACCTGGGGCATCAGACATTATTTCCTTAAGTTGTAATATTAACCAGCTGTGTCGAGGGTTAATGACGTCTGGGAAGGTTAAGATTTTTGGAAAACAGGGCCAGGTACCAAGTATAAGTAGGCAGTGATTCTCAACTCTGGTTGTATGTTACAATCATCTAGGATGCTTTTAAACAACATCACTGCTTGGGCCTTAACATAGAATAATTATATCCAAATTTCTGGAGTATCTCTAGTTCCTAAAACCAACCCAGATGATTCTAATGTGCAGCCAGGGTTGAGAAACACTGATGTTAAGGAATTGTGCTGTCAATCATTGGAACCTCACACAAGCCACCCTGATTCCTAAGAGTAGTCATGATGTCCCAGCAGGAAAAAGATATAGGTAGCAAAGGAAAGTATAGCATCTCCTGCTAAGAATGGCCTTTACCTTGCTGAGGGGAACCTGAAGAAGGAATCCGCTCTAATTGTGGTTTAGTTTGTGATTAGGGCAGTGGTTCCCAAACTTGCCTGCACAGTGGAACCACTTAGGGTACTTCAAAAAATACTAATGCCTCTGGCTCACCCCTATTGACTGTGATTTAATTGGTCTGGGGTGTGGTCTAAGCTTTGGACATTTTATTTATTTATTATTTACTTATTTTTGAGTTGGAGTCTCACTCCGTCGCCCAGACTGGAGTGCAGTGGCCCAGACTGGAGTGGTGGCTCCTGGCCACCGCAGCTTCGACCTGCTGGGTGCCAGCGATCCTTCCGCCTCAGCCTTCCAAGTAGCTGCAACTACAGGCACACGCCACCATGCCTGGCTAATTTTTTGATTTATTGTAGAGACGAGGTCTCGCCAAGTTGCCCAGGCTGGTCTCGAACCCGCAGGCTCAGGCAATCCTCTCACCTTGGCCTCCCAAAGTGCTGGGATTATAGGCATGAGCCACCGCACCTGGCCTGGACATTTTAAAAGATCCCTGGATGTTTCTATATGTACAGACAAGTTTGGGGACCAGTAGACTGGGGAAAGGGAGGAGGGAGCATTCATCACTACCTTCTTGGCTGTCAACTTTAGATTCTGATATTTTCTATTTTGGGGTAATATCTGGAGCAGGATTGTCAAACTTTGCTGCATATTAGAATCACTCGGAGCTTTAAACAGTCTGATGCTGGGCAACCCTCTTTCAGATCCCCTCCCACTTGGGAGCTTTTTCGTCTTCTTAATAACTTCTGCTTTCTCGCCCTCAAAAACAAGAAAAAACAAAAGCAAGTCCAATGCCCAGACTATGCCAATTAAGACAATCTCTGGGGGTAGGACTGAGGGTTAGGTATCTTTAACATCTCTGTGCAGTTAAGTTTGAGCAGCATCAACATCACCTGGTACTTATTAGAAATGTAGATTCTCAAGCCTCACAATTACCTCCTGAATTAGAAACTCTGGAAGTGATGGGGTTCAGCAATGTGTGTTTTAAGAAACCCTCCAGGTAACTTGGATGTGTGTTCAAGTTGAGAGACAAGGGGCTAGAGAAAGGCAGGCTGCCTACTTGCCCTTGACTTCCTGGTGAACCTCTCTCTCCCCACATGCAAAGATGAAAACTCTCACTATACCACATTCCTCAACCTACAGACCCTCTTACTATGATGAGTAAAAAAAAAATTCCATTCTTGTATTTTTTTTTCTTGAAGTTATTCTGAAAGTAAAGACATAACTGCCAGGAAGCAAACATCTTTAAGCCTCATTTAATCCTAACCTCCTATTGCTTAAATATGGTCACTTTCCTTAAGTCATTTAAAATTATTGTTGGTCAGGTACAGTGGTTCAAGCCTCTAATCCCCGAACTTTGAGTGGCTGAGGCGAGAGGATCACCTGAGTCCAGGGATTCGAGATCAGCCTGGGCAACTTGGTGAGACCTCGTCTCTACAATATATCAAAAAATTAGCCGGGTATGGTAGCGCACACCTGTCATTCCAGTTAGTTAGAAGGCTGAGGTGGAAAGATTGCCTGAGCCCAGCAGGTCAATGCTGGGGTACACTCCAGCCTGAGTGACAGAGTGAGAATCTGACTAAAAAAGAAAAAAATATTGTCTACCTCTTAATTTGTTGTCCTAAATTTTATGTAATTAAAGTTCTTCTCTTTATTAGTAGTAAAATATTTTTGCCTGCTTTCCTTTACAGAAGAATCACTCAATGCACAGTTATTGATAATTAAATTTAGAACACTGTTGAAATTAAGCCAGCACATACCTTATGTAGGTACTAGCTAATTTTAATAATATTTTAAATCTCATTCATTCATCATAGAATGACATGGGGTATTTCTTATGTGCCAAGTCTTGACAGCTTCTGGAGAAGAAAAGATATTAAGGCGGATAAACATATTTCTTGTCCTCACATACCTATTGGCTTGTTGAGAACACAGATACAGAAAAAATAGAATGACACTTGCTATAATAAATACCATACAAAGAACTAGGTGAGAAATGAAGAAAAAGCAACAAACTCTGCTTGAGGACGGCGAGAAAGCTTCCAAAATAAGGCAACGTTTAGGAGTTTCTCACACAGAAAACATTCCAGGCATCAGGCAGAGGAGACATATTAGGCACACATTGTAAAACATGGGTCAAGTTGTCTATAACTTATAACCTTGAATATTCAGAGAGGAAGACCAGTTCTTACCTAAAGTCAAGCACAAAGTCTAAGAGTAGTCTTCAAACAGAGCAATAAAGGGGAAAGGGAACAAATTTTTATAAAGTAACCACTTTGTATCAGGTGCCATGCTAGGCAATAGTATATAGGAACAACTGAAGTCATAATTAAGGCTGCTAACAGTACCTGCTCTTCCCCAGTTCTTTCCCTTAAGGAAGAGTCTGCTATGTTGACTCAGAGACCAGCCATCATTATCAGTCTAAAGGTGACTGATCGATTAACTGCCTAGTTGTCTATTACTCCTCTTCTCTAAGCAGTCCCTGATTTCCAGAGAAGGCTGAACTGCCTAGGCATCCAGATTCAATATTATGGCAGTAGTTCAGGCATATGCTAATCCAGAGAATGTACATTTGGGAGAAATTCAAGTGTTATTCTACAAGGCAAGTGCATCTTCCTCTGAGTAAGAGCCACTAGGTTTTTTTTTTTTTTTTTTTTTTTAAAAGAACCACGTTTGTATACTGAACACAGGGAAACCCATAGAACTAAAGCTTCTTACTGATTGTTTTTTTTTCCCTCCATCAGGTATGAAGATGATAAAAAAGAATGGGCCGGGATGTTGAAGGAAATACGTTATGCTTCAGGAGCTAGTTGCCTAGCAACACGTTTAAATCTCTTCAAACTGTCTAAACTATAAACAAGACGACAAAACAATAGATTGGGAGGTGGTTTGTTTGGTTTAATGGGGCTTTAATTTATTCAGTTTTTCAAAAGCTTGTACAGAGACTCATGTAGAAATTATTCAGGAAATTACTGTCTAAGAGATGAGCAGTAGGTATCAAAACCTCAAAGTCATTGAATCTTTAGTGTCATGATCAGTGTTTTAGAATCATTTTCTAATAATAAATTAAAGATTCTTGAACAAATTATTTCTTTTGTGAATCTGTCTCACTTAGTAGATTGTAAAGGAAGTTTCTAAATTTGAATTGTTTACAAATTGTTTTATCTGCATTGTTAGGATACCTCTACATTCATTTTCTATTACAAATAGAGGTAGAGAATGAAATATATACAACTACAGTAAAAAAAATACTTAAAATATCCAAAACCTTTCCTCATGTTTCAAGATGGCAAGAATCCTGCACATTATGTTAAAGATTATATGCCTTAAGGTTTCAGAAATGCTATTTAGAAGTAAAATCAATGGGTCTCATTTGAAGGGGAAAAGTCTTTAAGTAAAAGTAATCAAATTCAGAGGGCCTTTTTTTCTCCATTCTTTTTACAACAGTAGCATATTGTGGTTTCTAAATCAAATTTAAAAAATTTTAAGCATAAAACCAGTAAATCACAGTCTTCAAGCCATTAACTACAGCATCTGTGGCAGGAGGGTGGAGATTGATTCTCCACCCTCAATCAAGAGCAGAAACTGGGGGCAGTGGGTGATGTGGAGAAGGGTGTGTATTCGCTGGTTTACATTTTAGCTATACTTTTCATGAAAGAGCTACCTATTTGCTAAATTTCTGATAGCAAGGAAAGTGACTGTATTATTCCATTTTTCTGGGATGTGGGGCGCTACAGCCACTGCTTCTTCTGCAGTAAGTTAACTCCTCAGTCACCTCTATGCAAGACATCAATTAATCATCACTTTTCTCTTAGCCATACCAATTTATGGGTCTCACATGGTTTTCTTTCTTTCTATTTTGAGTCACAGTCTCATTCTGTCACCCAGGCTGGAGTGCAGTAGCATGCTCAGGCATCGCAGCCTCGACCTGCTGGGTTCAGTCGATCTTTCTGCCTCAGCCTTCTAAGTAGCTGGAACTACAGGCATGCACAACCATGCCTGGCTAATTTTTTTATTTATTGTAGAGACGAGGTCTTGCCGTGTTGCCTAGACTGGTTTCAAACCTGTGGGCTCAGGCAATCGTCTCTCCTCAGCCTACCAAAGTGCTGGGATTACAATTGTGAGCCACAGCGCCTGGCCAACATGGCTTTCCTAGACATATATTTGACTTTTATCTTTACACATGTTATTTTCTGAGAAGCTTGACTTGGGACTAATTTGGGTCATTCATGATCATTTATCAAGCACTTGCATATAGAACAGATTTAACAGATTTAAGTGTTCATACAGTTTTATTTTCTCTACCATACATATAGAAACATATTTAACAAAAACCCACTTTATTTTAGGTATTTCAAGTAGAATCCTGATCACTTATCTGCATTGGAAAATATTGCTCTTAGTTATACCATGAGTATAGTATCAACAAATCCCAATAGCTGAAAACCCTACTTTTCTTCAACACATAAAGTGTTATTAGGAAAGCAATAGAAGGGGTCACTTATAAATATAGACTCAGGCTGGGAGTAGTGGCTCACACCTATAATCCCAGCACTTTGGAAGATTGAGGGGGAAGGATTGCTTGAGGCCAGGAGTTCAAGACCAGTCTGAGCAACGTAGTAAGACTCCAACTCTACAAAAACTTAAGAAATTAGGCACACACCTCTAGTCCTAGCTACTTGGGAGGCTGAAGCAGGAAGACTGCTTGAGCCCAGGAGGTGGAGGCTGCAGTGAGCCAAGATCACACCACTGCACACCGTCTGGGTGACAAAGCGAGACCCTGTCTCTTAAAAAAAAAAAAGGAAAGGAAAAATCATAAGAGTGGGCATGGTGTCTTACACCTGTAATCTCAGCATTTAGGGAAGCTGAGGCTGGAAGATCACTTGAGCCTGTGGTTGCAGCTACTCGGGAGGTTAAGATGGAAGGATTGCCTGAGTCTAGGAGGTTGAGGCTTACCACAGTAAGCCAGGGTCATGCTATTGCACTCCAGTCTGGGCAACAGAGTTATACTCTAACTAAAAAAAAAATGTGGGGAGAAGGATGGTGGAGGCAGGGATTATGGTGCCCAGAGATGCACATCTGGGCAATAACACTGTTATAAGTGCTTACCAGTTACTTTTGGGGAGAAACTGCAAATCTATGTAGATGAAAAATTAAGTTACAAAAATAATGCTTTTTACGGAGTTTCTTTTAGGGATGATGAAATTTTTCTGGAATTAGTGGTGATGGTTGCACAAATATACTAAAAAAAATTGAATCTTACACTTTTGAAGGGTGAATTTTATGGTGTATAAATTACATCTCAATGAAAAAATGCTTTGTTTATAACAGAGTAATTTAGATATAACAATATATACATATAATGAAAACATTTGAAGCACCTAGAGAAAGGAGAGTAAAAGGTTAGATCATGTGTTAACAGTCAGTGAAAGGTACCTCAGGGTTATCAAGATTTCCATGTACCTCAAGTGTACAATAACTGAATTATCAAGTATTTCTATCCAAAAGAAACAATTTATAATCCTCATTAGCCTAATCATTTTATTCTAAAAGTTGCAGAGTATTAACCTATTCAAGGGCTTAGGTCTTGTTATCACTTGCTTGAGAAGTAGAACACATTCATGAAAATTAAACACTTAGAATTTAACATTTCCGTTAATATACTGAATATCATGAAGAAATTCAGAAGGAGGGAGACTGGTTACAAGGCAACATCTTTCACTTACTATTCTGGTTCTATTTTTTCACAGAAGGTTCTGTGAAATTCACATTTTGCAAAATCATTAAGTATTGCGGCTCAAGTCATGCAGGGTCACTGAATATTTGAAACATGTACTTCAACTAAGCCTAAGCCAAATATCAATGGAACAAATTACATGCAGGACACCTTTTAAAGCTATGCTTATGATTGAAGGCCCCCTGGCCAGCAACTTATTGTGGGACCAGAGTGAACTTAAAGGGTCATGGAGTCAGAAGATAGCCTAGTTTCTGATGGCCAATTATCTCTACCCCAACCAGGTAGCCTGAGGGTATAACATTAACTTTTAGCTGAGCACAAATATATCACTCTTGGAGGAAGGGCTGGGGATTATATCACAGAGTAGACCCTGAGTAACCACTGTATTGGGTAAATGTGTGTGAAACAGACAAATAAAATCATTATTCCATCAGCATGTGTAGGACCACACCATGTAAGGTTGGTCCATTCAGCTACCTCCCCATTTCTTTGCCTCTATTTAGAAGAAAACACCAGCTCCTTCCACTTTCTCTTGAATCAGTCAGGCTTTCACACCCACCACTTCAAAATGACTCTTTTCAAGGTACTAATGATTTTCATTTACTAAATTTAGTGGGCATTTCCGAGTCCTCCTCTTATCTTACCTATCAGCATCATCTAACGTAACTACTCACCTCCTCCTCAAGATGGTTTTCCACTTGACTTCTAGGAAATATTACCACCTTTTCTGACTTTTCCTCCTACCTCATTGGCCACCCCTGGTCAGTCTACTTTGCTGATTCCTCTTCCTCCTCTTGATCTTTTAAGGTTGGGGTGGCCCAGAGCTCAGTCCTCAGACCTCTCCTCCATATACACTCTTGTCTAATCACATCTTAAGTGATTCCATCTAGGCTCATGACATTAAATACTGCTGACAACTTACAAATTTATACCTGGGGCCTAGACCTCTTCCCTGACCTCCAAACTCATTTACTAAATTCTGTTGGATATATCCACTTAGATGTTTAAAAGGCATCACAAACGCAACATGACTAAAACAAACTTGTGATCCACCCCCACCACCTTCCCCATCTTGCTCTTTCCATAGACTCCCACATCCCACTTAATGGTCATGACATCCTTTTAGATGCTTAGGACAAAAACTCAGAATTAGCCCTGACTCCTGTTTCTCCCTACTTGTTCTGAATCTCTTGTTTTTCTCAAACATACCAGACATGTTCCCACTCCAGGATACCTGTATCTATTATTTTTTCATTGAGGCAGGCCACTTAATTAAAGCAAGTCCTATGACACACCATGATAACTCACTTTAAATAAAAACTACAATCATGATTTGCCTTCTCCAAATATACGTTCTCTCAGGTAGTCCATCCGAGCATCCTTTTTTGACAGTACCATAGAGTTCCATTCAAAATGAGGAATCTGTAAAACAAGTAATGTAGCTTGAATGAGCGTTTTATTTTTATTTCTTATTTTCTGAGTCGGAGTCTCATTCTGTCACCCAGGCTGGAGTGCACTGGCATGCTCATGGCCACTGCAGCCTCAACCTCAATCCTTCTGCTCCAGCCTTCCAAGTAGCTAGAACCACAGGCATGTGCCACCAAACCAGGCTAAATTTTTGAATGATTGTAGAAATGAGGTCTCACCAAATTGCCCAGACTGGTTTCAAACCCCTGGACTCGGGCAATCCTCTCACCTCCACCTCCCAAAGTGCTGAGATTACAGGTATGAGCCACCGCGTCTGGCCTATTTTTTTTCTCCTACATATCTTTCAGTATTTCATGAGGCAAAAGTGACCTGACCACAGGAGGGTGTGCCTAACTCCAATTGACCACATAAGTCAGTAGGTACCCAACCCAAATGCTACAAAGGAAATTAACATCCCTTTCAGAGCAATCTTCGGACAACTCTGGGAGTAGAAATTTCTCTCTCTCTCTCCCCGCCTCTCTCTCGGTGTGTGTGTATCTTTGAATGACTGTTTTACAGCAACAACAACAAAAATCAGGGAAGACATATAAGTACTACTAAGCAAAGCTGTAGGAATTCTATGAAATGAATCATAGCCTATGAACCATTTTTGGACGCCTAGTGGGTCCTTCTTCCTGACAGTGCCTGGAAGACTTTTTTTCTGCCTCACAGCTCCATTCATCTTCCTGTTCCTACAATAGCAACAGCGGGTATTTTTTTCCTATATATCCTTCCATATTCAAAGATTAGTCTTTTTCTCTGTTAACTCTTTCCATGTCCACAGTGCCTCTCTCCTTTATAAGACAAATCAACAGATCTTTTAAAGATAATAAAAGAAATGATCATTTTTATTTCTAATTCTACCTAAGAAAATATGTTCTGTTTCAGGAATACTTTTTTTTTTGTAAGCATTGGGGTCTTACTCTGTTGTCCAGGCTAGAGTACAGTGGCATGATCATGGCTCAGTGCAGCCTCAAACTCCTGGGCTCAAGCAATCCTCCTGCTTCAGCCTCCCAAGTGGGACTACAAGTGTGCACCATCATGCTTGGCTGATTTAAAAACAAATTTTTAGAGACAGAGTCTTGCTGTGTTCCCCAGGATGGTATCAAACTTCTGGCCTCAAATGATGCCACCTCAGTCTTCCAAGTCACTGAGATTGCAGTGCCTGATCTGTTTCAGGGACATTTTAATGTAACTTTTTTAAAATATAAAAAAGGTAATTCTAGAACTTTCATATTAAAAGGAAATACATGTACAGTTTTTTAGAAGCTGAATTACTTAAGTTCTTCATACCTGAATTACACGATAGCCTAAGATCTCCAAATGTCGTTTTTTCATAGCAGACTTTCCTTTTAAGTGAGGGATGTTTCTACAAAAAGCTTTTGAATCCAAAAATTCCAAAGCAATCCTATGTAAAATAAAAACAAATATTTACTGCCAAAATCAAAATGAGAAACTGAACAATTACAAGACTTTCAGGAACAAGATTGCATGTTTATAAACTAACAAAAGCCAAGTGCATATAAAGGAATATACCAAGTTATTTTTCTACTTAAGAAATTAGTAAATAATAACAAATCTACTTATTTACACCAAATTATAGAAAATATGTGTCTGCTTCCATTCACTTGTTTGTCTATTATATACTGATGACACGCTTACTATATATAAGGCACAGTGAAGGGTGCAAAAATAAAGCGACACTGCTTACAGTCTAACAGACAACACTCAGTTTATATAAGTCACTGTAAGCAATGTAGGAAGTGGCTAAGTGCTATGAGAAAGTAGACAAGTAGGGGAGTGTGAAAGAAGATACTATTTTACTTCCACTTGAGGACAATTACTTTAGCACTTTTGTTAGGGAAATTGCCAGGCTTTGGACAGAAGCAGGAAGGACATTAAGGCTGAAGGCACAGGAAAAGAAAAGCAGAGTAGAATGCATGACACGTATGAGGAACAGATTCTACTACTTTCAATCCTCAATAACTGAGTTCATGATATTATGCCAAATTTAGCATTTAGATAAAATCCAAAACTAAGAAACCAATTACCTTTCAGCACCTGGGGGCAGCCTTGATCCAACTATTTGTGTATTTGATTCCCAGTGTATTTCTGGTAGTTTTCCCAAAGTGATATTATAGCTTCCATAAGGAAGAGGTTTTTTTCTTTTATCCAAGATACACTCAAAATCTTAAGGAAGTATAGAAATTAGCAGTATGAATTAGGTAAATTTTGACAGGTAAAAGTTTAAGATATGTTTTAAATATATACATATGTGTTTGTGTATATATATATATATATATATATACATATGAAAGAATGATAAATCTCCCTAATAATCCAACTTATAAGTTGTTTTTTTTTTTTTGAGTTGGAGTCTTACTCTGTCGCTCAGGCTGGAGTGTGTTGGCACGTTCACAGCCACCGCAGTCTTGACCTGCTGGGCTCAGGCGATCCTTCCACCTCAGCCTTCCAAGTAGCTGGAACTACTTGGAACTACTTGAATTATTGTAGAGACGAGGTCTCATCAAGTTGCCCAGGCTGGTCTCAAACCCCTGGACTCAGGCAATCCTCTCTCCTCGGCCTCCCAAAGTGCTGGGATTAGAGGCATGAGCCACCATGCCCAGCATATTTTATAAGATTTCTTATTGATTGATCTTTCTTTGGAAATCAGTCAATTAAAAAACCAACCAGCAAGAATTACTGACATATTTATTTACTTATTGAAAAGGGTACAATTGTGGACATTGTACAGGTAAAGTTTGGCCTCCCTTTGATCCTCATTTTGCCTGGTTTGAGATCAAGTACCCATATTGATGTTAATAATTTTATTTTTATCTTTTTAAGTCTCTTGGTCATATTTGCAGGAAGCTAAACCAACTCAGCTGGAAACTAGTAAAGACAAAGATTCAAGCATTTTTCCTTTCTTATATGAACTGTACATAAGGGTAACTAAATAGTTGATATGAGACAGTTCTTCTTAGACAAATTCCAGCTAATAAATGTAGAAGGGATGATAGATGAAGAATATTGCTACCTTGCCACCCCTATAAATGATGAATTTAGGCAATGAGTGATCATTAATAGCTGCTAAAATCAGTAGGTAAAAACCTGATGCGGAACTTTCTATTGAACTTATAAGCCGACAACACGCAAACCCAGTGATGAATCTTAATATAATAAAAAGAAGAAAACCAGTATTGTGTGCCTCCTGATATGATGCAATAAGAGGTACTTGACACAGTCTGGCCAAAAAAAGAAACATCTGGCCAGATTTAGTGGCTCACGCCTATAATCCTAGCACTTTGGGAGGTAGAGGGAGGAGGATTACTAGAAGTCAGGAGTTTGAGATCAACCTAGACAATAAAGCAAGACCTTGTCTCTACAAAAAATAAAATTAAAAAATTGCTGAGTGCAGTGGCACGATTCTGTAGACACAGCTACTCGGGAGGCCAGGAGTTCAAGGTTTTAGCCTGGGCCACAGAGCAAGACCCCATCTTTAAACAACAACAACAACAAAACTTAAAATCTAGCCAAGACTCTAGATATAACTACTGGTCTCTAGTCAATACAGAGGATACAGGAGCATATTAAATGATACCACAAGATTGCAATCAGAAAAGTCTAGAATGTAGAAAAAAATTATTCTCAAATTGTAAGTGAAAAAAGGGAAGAAGGTAGAACTTAAAAACCATATGTAATGTTCGGATCCCAATTTGAACAAATAAACTGTAAAATAAAACATAAAAGACAATCAAAACATAAAAGCTATGTGATGCTAAGAAATTATTGTTAATGGTTATGGAGTAATAATGATGGTATTGGCATTGTATTTCTGAAGTCATCCTTTTCTGTTAGATATACCACCTGAAATTAAAAGAATCAGGTGGAACCCTGGTGAGTGGGTGTTGGTAACTGCTGACCCTAAAAGTGGGTTTGTTATTCTACGTGTTTGAAACTTTTTGCATATGTTTAAAGCTTTTCCATAATAAAAACAATCATAAAAGTATTTAAACCAAGAAAAAGAGCCTGGATGTGGTGGCTCATGCCTGTAATCTCAGCACTTTTGAGAGGCCAACATGGAGAGGATCACTTGAGGCCCAGAAGTCAAGGCCAGCCCAGACAACGGGTGAGACCACTTTTCTAAAAAAACAGAATATTTAAAATCTGAGGCAGCAAGATCACTTGAGCCCAGGAGTTCAAGGATTCAGTGAGTTATGACTACACCACTGCACTCCAGCCTGGGTAACAAAGCAAAAACTTGTCGAAAAAAATAACAAAAAAGAAAAAGAAACAATAAATGAAAAGAGAAAGTTAATTATCAATTTTTTATACATAAGAGAAACTGGGGCGCTAAACTATCTCCAAGTTAATTATGAAACATGAAATATATAGTTCTCTCATTAAGAGAATGAATTCTGGGGCTGAGCATAGTGGCTCATGCCTGTAATTCTAGCACTTTGGGAGGCAGAGGAGAGAGGATTGCCTAAGCCCAGGCATTCAAGACTAGCCTGGGCAACATAGCGAGACCTCATCTCCACAATAAATAAAAAAAAAAAAATAGCTGGGTGTGGTGGTGTGCGCCTGTAGTCCCAGTTACTTGGAAGGTTAAGGCAGAAGGATCCCTGAGCCTAGCAGGTGGAGACTGTGGTAGCCATAAGTGTGTGATACCGTGCTCCAGACTGGGTGATAGAGTGAGACTCCAACTCAAAAATAAATAAAGAAAGAAAGAAGAGGCCGGGTGTGGTGGCTCACGTCTGTAATTCCAGCACTTTGGGAAGTGGAGGTGAGAAGATTGCCTGTGCTCCGGAGTTCGAGACTAGCCTAGGCAACTTGACGAGACCTCGCCTCTACAATAAATCAAAAAATTTGCCAGGTGTGGTGGTGTATGCCTGTGGTTCCAGCTACTTGGAGGGCTGAGACAGAAGGTTCACCTGAGTACAGTAGGTCGAGGCTGTGGTGGCTGTAAGCATATCACTGCACTCCAGTCTGAGCAACAGAGTGAGACTCTGATGCAAAAAAATAAAATAAATTAAAAATAAAAATAAAAAAAGAAGAAATTCTGGAGACAGAATATCTAGGTCAAATCCTGGTTCTATCATTTGTCAGATATTTCATTTTTTGCAGAGATGAGGCCTTGCTTTGTTGCCCAGGCTGGTCTCGAATTCCTGGCCTCCAGCAATCCTCCTGCCTCATCCTCCCAAAGTGCTGGGATCAGGTATGAGCCTCTGCACCTGGTCAATTTTTGTTTTTCAAAAAAAGTCTGAAATAGGAAAACAGACACCAAAAGCAAACAATGGCTACAGCATCGATAATTTTTCTTTTTGATCATCTGTCATCTGTCATTTCTGGTTTATCTATGTTAAGCACGTATCATGTAATTTTTCTTGTTTTTTTTTAGAGATGGGGTATTGCTATATTGCCCAGGTTGATCTTGAACTTCTAGGCTCAAACAATCCTCCCACCTCAGCATGTACCACCACACCCAGTTTCAATTTTTTTAAAGTGTGTTTTTTTTAATACCTTATATAATGTTTCTGATCCACAGTTCTTAATCATACTATATATTGTCTTAATCATACCATATCTTTATATACAAATATTATCAATTAAATCTTATTTTGATAAAAATTTTAATACATTTTCATATAAAAATAAGTCTCTTAACAACAGTAGTTATAAATATGAATTGGAAATACAATAAGTTTAGGATGTAATGATCCTAGTTTAAGTATTAATGACATGTGTGACCTTGGGACAGGTTATTCTGAGTAATTTTTCCCTTCTTTTCACTTTTCTGTATTTTTCAAATATTCTCCAGTGGATATATATTATTTCTAGTTTGAAAGAAGCATTAAGAAAATAAACAAATAAAAAGAATGAAATGAATAATAGGAATAAAGAGCAGGTCATAGTGCCTGTCACAAAGTTGGTGCTCCGTAATTTGAAATTGTTTGAAACCCTCTATGTAATGGGGTTAGAGATCATTAACATATTTGTATTTTAGCACATTTACTTCTGTGAGCATTACTTTTATAATAAAACACTAGGATGTGCCTGAAGAACAGATGTAGTAGGGCTATCAACTTTCTTATTATTATTAACAGTAGAGTTTAAAGTAAAGTTATATGTCATCCATAGTTAAATCAGAATGTCTTCTACTACTAGACCACCTAAGAAAAAAGATTAATCAGGTTAGCATCTAGTACAATATCTTTGGAAGTTTTTATCCAGGTTGATAATCCAACTTAGTTTTTAAGATGAACTTAAATGGTAAAATACAAATAAGTCATTTACTTTATTTTAGTGCACTAAGTGGAGAGGACAGAATCTTTTGAACATCCAGAAATATTCAGTGAATCTGAATATGAGTTTTATTTAGAATTGGTGAAAGATTGACCTTAAATTTTTTTTTCTCCCAAAGAACAGCAAAATGCTCATGGTTATCAAAGCTGAGCCATGGGAACTTGAAGATTCATCGTATTGTTCTTTCTATTTTTCTTTGTTTGGAAATGTTCATGATAATAACTTGAAAAAACTTTTTAAAGACATTAAAAAATTCCAACCAATTAGACGATTCTATTCAAATTAGTTTGGTTTTCTGAAAGTAGCCAACAACCAACCAATGACTTACCTACTGTGTGGCAATAAGGCGTAAGAACCGAGGCTTTGATGCAATTGATTCCTCCTAGTATCTCTGCTAACATTTTATAAATCTGCTGCTGTGCTCCATTCATGCTGCCAATATCTTTATAAAAATAATTAGTCCATTTAAGTTAATCAGTTTTAATGAAAATCATCCCAAATTCTACAAATTGAAAAATAAGAGTTTCAATACAATACCATATATAATGCCACTAAATTCAATACAAATTGTTTACTCTCAACTAAAAGAGGTTTAGTGTCCCAAATTTTTTTTTTTTTTTTTTTAGTTGGAGTCTCACTCTGTCACCCAGACTGGAGTGCAGTGGCCGCTCCCGGCCACTGCAGCCTCGACTTGCTGGGCTCTGGCGATCCTTCCACCTCAGCCTTCCAAGTAGCTGGAACTACAGTCGTGCACTACCATGCCCAGCTAATTTTTTACTTTATTGTAGAGATGAGGTCTCACCAAGTTGCCCAGGCAGGTCTCGAACCGGCGGGCTCAGGCAATCCACTCACCTCAGCATCCCAAAGTGCTGGGATTACAGACTGAGCCACCGAGCCCGGCTCGGTGTCCCAAATATTAAGAAACTTTTTTTTTTTTTTTTTTTTTGAGTTGGAGTCTCACTCTGTCACCAAGACTGGAGTGCAGCGGCCGCTCCCGGCCACTGCAGCCTCGACCTGCTGGGCTCCAGCGATCCTTCCGTCTCAGTCTTCCCAGTAGCCGGAACTACAGGTGCGGGCTATCACGACAAGTTAATTTTTTTTTTTTTTTAATTGTACAGACGAGGTCTTGCCAAGTTGCCCGGGCGGATCTTGAACCCGCGGGTTCAGGCAATTCACTCGTCTCGACCTTCCAAAGTGCTGGGATGAAAGGCTGAGCCACGCAGCCCAGCCTAAGAAATTCTTATCACACAGATCTCATCTACAAAATCTCACCTAAAACATGAAACAGATCATGGCACTCTTGGGAAATCTGGTGTCATGATTAGGTTTAACAACATAACAATGTACTACCTAACAATTTACATTAGAATTAAACTTTGGCATCTGACCAAAAGAAAACTCAAACCTTTATTATATTGTTGACAGAAGCGGTTGTGAAACCATGGAATCTGAAACTCAGGGCATTCCAAGCAGACTGCTCTGTTTAACTCCATAAGACGAAGCTGGACCCTCATACTTAGAGATGAAGATAAAACTGAAATTAATTAAAAAAAATAACACTAATGGATTTGACAACTTAGACCTAGCAAAGACACCCATTTTTTTTTTTACATTTACTTATCTCTACTATTGGTAGATGCTTTTATTCTCATACAATAAAATCACTTCATTTATACATAAGTGCTTTATATTTTAAATTTTATTTTTGAGTTGGAGTCTCACTCTGTTACCCAGGCTGGAATGTAGTGGCACGCTTATGGCCACCGCATCCTCAACCTGCTGGGCTCAGGTGATCCTTCCACCTTAGCCTTCCAAGTAGCTGGAACTACAGGCACGCGCCACCATGCCCGACTAATTTTTTTATTTATTGTTGAGATGAGGTCTCGCCAAATTGCCCAAGCTGGACTCGAACCCATGGGCTCAGGCAATCTGCTCACCTTGGCCTCCCAAAGTGCTAGGATTATAGGCGTGAGCTACCGCGCCCAGCCTATATTTTAAAATTATTACATTCAGTGGCATGATTAGGACCAATTCCTATATTGTTTTCATTACTTGCAAATGCCAAAACTATATTTTTTAAAAATACTACAAAAAATTTTCATTGACCTAATATTCCACACTTTAGGAATTTATCTTAAGGAAAGAATGATTCACATATTACATGAATAACAATTCATTACTTATAATAATGAGGAATTAGAAACAACCTATAAGATAACAAATACATTTTATTATATCCATATAATGGTATATTTTGAGGTCAACAAAAAATCATGACATAAAAAACATTTAACAGCATGAAAAATCTTTCAAAATATAGTTAGATGGAAAAGGCAGCATATAAAAGTGAATGTATAAGGCCAGGAGTGGTGGCTCAAGCCTGTAATCTCAGCACTTTGGGAGGCTGAGGCGAGAGGATTGCCTGAGCTCAGGGATTTGAGACCAACCTGGGCAACCTGGTGCGACCCCATCTACAATAAATAAAAAAATAAGCTGGGCATGTAAGTGCACACCTGTAGTCCCAGATACTTGGAAGGTTGAGGCAAAAGGATCACCTGGGCCCAGCAGGTCGAGGCTGTGGTAGCCATGAGCATGCCACTGCACTCCAGCCTGGGCAACAGAGTGAGACTCCAGCTCAAAAATAAACAAAAAAACAAACAAACAAGCAAATGAATAAACAAACAAATAAATAAAATGAATGTATAAATAATCCAAATTGTGTTTTAAAATATATTTGTATATAGGTATATAAACATACACACAAGGGCAGAGAAAGAAGAGAAATACTCCAAAACAGTAGTAGTTTCACTAGGTAGTAAGATTATGGGTAATTTATTTTCTATTTTATACTTTCACATGTTTTCTAAATTTTCTACAGTAAGCATGAATAATTTTATAAACATAAAAAAGTTATTGGGATAACCCCTTTGGGCCCCTTCCCACTGTGAGAGCTTCTCTGTCCTCTCAATAAATCCTGCTTTCTCACTTAAAAAAAAAAAAAGTTATTACATTTTAGTACTTCAGTATAGGTAGAGTTGAGACTTGGGCATAAAGTACAAGTGATAATTTAATAAGTGAAAAAATAGATACATACTTTCAAGTTGAGAATCCAATCTGGCTAAGAATTTGATGTTAAAAATTTCCTTTAGCAGATCTTCTGGAAAACATTCAAGTGTGGCCAAAGAGAAACCTAGAAACACTAACATGACAGGATCCAATATACCTAAAAGAAAATTAAGATTATTTAAACAAATTACAATGTACAGCTGCCTCACTTATACATAAAGTTATATTTTATTCAGGTAGAGCCGGATTCTTAAAAAAATGATACATAGCCTTGACAAAACTAATCTCTACTGCGACAAGTCAGGATAGTGGTCAGGTAGTTGCCTCAGGCAGGAGTGAAGCAAGAAAAAAGGCCAAGAGGAGAGGGGTCCTGTGGTCATATTCTGTTTCTTTTTTTTTTTTGAGTTGGAGTCTTACTCTGTTGCCCAGGCTGGAGGGCAGTGGCATGCTCCTGGCCACCGCAGCCTCGACCTGCTGGGCTCTGGTGATCCTTTTGCCTCGGCCTTCCAAGCAGCTGGAACTACAGGTGCGCGCTACCACGCCTGGCTAATTTTTTGATTTGTTGTAGAGATGAGGTCTCGCCAAGTTACCTAGGCGGGTCTCGAACCCTCGGGCTCAGGCAATTCACTCATCTCAGCCTCCTAAAGCGTGGGATTACAGGCTGAGCCACCGAGCCCAGCTATATTCTGTTTCTTGATCCGGGTACTGATTCCCTGGGTGATTCAATTCATATAACTTCACACAATTATGCTAAGGGTATATGAACATTTCTGTTGTTATCATACTGTAATAAAAAAGTTTTTACAGGCCGAGTGCATTGGGTCACGCCTATAATCCCAGCACTTTGGGAGGCTGAGGTAAGAGTACTGCCCGAGCCCACAGGTTACAGACCAGCCTGGGTCACTTGGTGAGACCTCACCTCTACAATAAATAAAAAATTAGTGGGGCATGGTAATGCACACTTGTAGTGCCAGCAACTTGGAAGGTTGAGGTGGAAGGACTGCCTGAGCCCAGCAGGTTGAGGTTGCGGTGGCTGTGAGTGTGCCACTGTACTCCAGTCTGGGCGACAGAGTGAGACTCCAACTCAAAAAAAAAAAAAAGTTTTTACACACCTGTAATCTCAGCACTTTGGGAGGCAGAGGCAAGGGGATTGCCTGAGCCCAGGGGTTCGAGATCAGTCTGGGCAACTTGGCAACACCTCATCTCTACAATAGATACTTTTAAAAAATTAGCCGGGCATGGTGGTACATGCCTGTAGTTCCAGTTACTTGGAAGGCTGAGGTTGAAAGATCACGTGAGCCCCTCAGGTCGACGCTGGGGTGGCCATGAGTGTGCCACTGCACTCCAGCCTGGGCGACAAGTGAGATTCCGACTCCAAAAAAAAGTTTTTAAAAGCACCCCGAGGAAGCGGCAAGATGGTGACGGGGCAACCCGGTCTGTGAAACCCTCTGCAAAGGAGAACTGCAGTGGGTCTCTGACTC
>NW_007067876.1:0-646 GCF_000164805.1 Carlito syrichta | reverse complement strand
TGAGACTCCAACTCAAAAAGTAAAAAATAATAATAATTAAAAAATAAAAAAATAAAAAAACTAGCCGAGGGTGGTGACATGCGCGTGTAGTTCCAGCTGCTTGGGGGGCTGAAGAGGAAGGATTGCCTGAGTCCAGGAGGTTGAGGTTGTGGTGAGCTGCGATGGTGCCACTGAACTCCAATCTGGGCAACAGAGCGAGACTCAGACTCAAAAAAATAAAAATGTGGTCCTGAAAGACGTGAGACAGACTGCCTTGTGTCTCCTTGGGGCGCCCTTCAGCATTGAGAGCTGTGGTTTTATGATAACCCTGAGCCTGGGTGACCAGGGACAGCTTGGTGGAAGAGGAGGACCTGGTGACTAGCCTTAAAGGATGGCTAACCGGGAGCCAAACAGGAGTGGGGAAGGTCGGGGGGCCCTGGGGACAGAGGTTGGAGGACAGTGACGTCACTGTGTCCAGCTGGCTCTCGGGGTTGAGAGGCCGGCTAGAAGGTGAGCCCGGCGGGGTTGCCGGGCAGTGCAAGTGTGACCTTGGGAGGCCAGCGGGAGACTGGTGGGCACAGCGTGGGGCCCCTCCGCACCCCTTCCTGTCCCCAGAGCTGGAGAGAGCCTGGAATTGGAGCAGGGTCTGGGCCTGACCAGGCATCAG
>NW_007067875.1:0-417 GCF_000164805.1 Carlito syrichta | reverse complement strand
TAAGAAAAGGGAGTAAGAACAAAAGAGAGAGAGAGAGAGAGAGAGAGAGAGATGCTTCAGGGATCACAAGGTTGGGGGTTCAAAGGAAGGGGAACTAGTAAAACCTGAAAGAAAAATGGCCGGTGAGAAAATAGGAAAATAGGGGAGGAAACCCCAGAGGGCTCAGATGCCTGGAAGTGGGCAAGGCAGGGCTCATCCTGGCGGCAGGAGGTTCTCGGTGACTGGGATGGGAGACGGCCACCTGGAGCCTTCACCCGCTGAGTTACCTTTCGTAGAAGCAGAGCTGGACGGTCGCTTGAGCCCACTCAGGCCCTGAAGAGGGATGTCGCCACCTTCTAAGACACTTTTATAAATCTGCCTCTCATTCTCCAAGCTAGCGAGTTCCCCAGGAGCCCCTTCTGATTCCCTCTTCACTGC
>NW_007067874.1:0-482 GCF_000164805.1 Carlito syrichta | reverse complement strand
TGACCTGCTGGGTTTAGGTGATCCTTCCGCCTCAGCCTTCCAAATAGCTGGAACTACAGATGCACGCCACCAAGCTCGGCTAGTTTTTGTGATTTATTGTAGAAATGAGGTCTCACCAAGTTGCCTAGTTTGGTTTTGAATCCCTGGGCTGAGGCAATCCTCTTGCCTAGACCTCCCAAAGTGCCGGGATTACAGGCTGAACCACTGTGCCTGGCCAGGGACCCATATTTTAATGATTCTATGATGTACACTTGCCTGTCTTCTAATAATTTTGAAAGTAGGATGCATGTAACAGTTAATGACACCGTAAACTAGTTTTTTATTATATATATATATATACACATATAATATATATATAATATATATATACACATATAATATATATATATAATATATATATATACACATATAATATATATATACATACTAGTCACAGTCTCACTCTGTCACCCAGACTGGAGTGCAGTGGCCGCTCCCGGCCA
>NW_007067873.1:0-730 GCF_000164805.1 Carlito syrichta | reverse complement strand
TGACCATTTGTATACCTAATCCTGAATTGTACCCCACATCTTTAAAATAAAATTTAAAAATGAAAAGATGGGAGCTGGCTCCAGGAATTCATCAGGGCCCCGAAAGTCCTCTGGCCCGAGTGGAGGCGGCTTTCCCAAGGAAGCGAAGAGCCACTTGGTGTGAGGGGCTCCTAGTGAAGGCAATTACTGGGTTGAAGCCTCAAGGCTGGAACGAGTGAGGTGTACAGTTTTGTTCTAAGCGCTTAGCACTTACTCCTGCCTACAAGCCCATGAGGAAACTGAACAGCAGAGAAGTTAAGTAGTCTGTCCAAGGACGCCCAGGGGTAAGTGGGAGGACCCAGATTTAAAACAGAGCCCTATGAACAATTATCATAATACTATACGAAAGGGATTGGCAGTGGTGGTAAACTGCCAGGGGAGGGGGAGTTGTATTGGCAGTTAAGGGAAACTGCCAGGGAAGGGGATGGGGCACACCTCATCAACAAGGGTACCTGCATAATGAACATTAGTATACCTAACCCTGAATTTTACCCCACATCTTTAAAATTAAAAATTTAAAAAGAAAAAAAAAAATAAAACAGAGCCCTTGCTTTTTTAACTGCGCTAATAGCTGCTTACCTGACGTTTGCTATGTGTTCCACCACTGCAATCCCTTGTCAGATCCGTAACAGGCAACTCAGACCAATCACAGATTCATCAAATCTCATCGTCCTCACCTGTACAAGTCTGT
>NW_007067872.1:0-418 GCF_000164805.1 Carlito syrichta | reverse complement strand
CCAAAAAAAAAAAAAAAAAAAAAAAAAAAAGGAGACTTAAGCCAATTGAGATGACCTAGATAGAAAAAAGAATGAAGAAAATAAACAAGCTGTACAGATTTATGGGAAACCGTCAAGCATACCATCAAGCACAATGTGAGTCCACAAAGGAGGTAAGAGAGGAAGGGGCATTCAGATATTTGAATAAATAATTGCTAACAACTTCTCAAATTTGATGAAAAATAGTAAACTGCATATCCAAGAATCTCAATAAACTCCAAAGAGGATAAATTCAAAGAAGACTGCACTAGACGTATCAAAATCAAACTATCGTTAAGTCAAAGACAAAGAGACAGTCTCGAAAGCAGCAAGAGAAGCAATTCATCAGGTACAGGGAGTCCTTCATAAAATTAATAGCTGATTTCTTATCAGAAACAAT
>NW_007067871.1:0-774 GCF_000164805.1 Carlito syrichta | reverse complement strand
GTCTGCCTAGTAGTCGGCCAAAATGTCAGCTGAGAAGTTAGTTCAGCTATCTAGTTGGCCGACTAATTAGGACAGCCAGCGAGTCAGCCAAATAGTTGGGTGACTTATTAGGTGAGGAAACCAGTCAAACAACAACTTAACCATGGTAACTAGTGGGCAAACTCGTCAGTCAACTCGTTCACCCACCTAACTAGTCAGCCGACTAGTGGGCCACCATGTTAAGCCAGTTAACAATTTGACTGAGGAGTCAGCTTATGTGTTAAACCAGCTAACTAGCTGGCCGACTCATCAGCCAACAAGTTAAGTGACCTAACATACTAGTTAGCCAACTAATTAATTCAGTTAGTTAACTCATTAATCAACTGGTTAAAACAGATAGCTAACTGGTTAACCAACTCATTAAGTCACCTACCTATCTCGCTAGCCAACTAGTTAAGGCAGCTAGCCAAGTCAGCTAACTAACCAGCTAGCTAGCTATGTCAGCTAGCTCACTAGTGAGCTAACTATTTAAGTCTTCTACTTTAGTCTGCTACCTAACTAGTTAGGTAGCTAGATAAGTCAGCAAGTTATTCAGTTAGCTAAATAATTAGCTAACTATATTATTCAGGTAGTTAAGTCAGCTAGCTAACTAGTTAAGTCAGCCATTTAAGTCAACTAGCTAAGTAGTCAAGTCAGCTAGCTAGGTCTGCTAGTTAAGTAAGCTTTCTAATTTAGTCAGCTGGTTAAGACAGCTAGCTAGCTATTTAGCTAATGTGTTAAGTCAGCATGTTGAGT
>NW_007067870.1:0-1110 GCF_000164805.1 Carlito syrichta | reverse complement strand
ATCCAAGCAGCCAACAGATACATGAAGAAATGTTCAACCTCACTAATCATCAAGGAGATGCAAATCAAAACCACACTGAGATGCCACATAACTCCAGTCAGAATGGCAATTATCAATAACTCAAAAAATAATAGCTGCTGGAGAGGGTGTGGGGAAAACAGAACACTTATATACTGTTGGTGGGAGTGCAAACTAGTGTAACCTATGTGGAAAACAGTGTGGCAATTCCTAAAAGTTCTATATATCGACCTCCCACATGACACCATAATCCCCCTACTGGGAATATACCCTGAAGAACTCATATCACTCTATCAAAAAGATACCTGCACATGTATGTTTATCGCAGCATTGTTCACAATAGCAAGAACCTGGAATCAACCATGGTGTCCATCAAAAGAGGACTGGATTTTTAAAATGTGGTACATATACATGATGGAGTACTACGCAGCCATAAAAAAGAAAAAGTCATGAATTTATCAGCAACCTGGGTGGAACTAGAGTCTATAATACCGAGTGACCTCTCACAGAAACAAAGATCTGAGTTTCACATGTTCTCACTCATATAGTGGACCTTGAACATCTATCACAATACTATAAGGAAAGGATTGACTGTGGTGGGAAACTATGGGGGGGAGAGAGGGGAAGGGAAGTGGGATTAATGGTAGTCAATATCTGTCTGGGGATGGGGAGACACCCCTTATCAACAAAGGGGCCTGAACGAAACATATTTGTATACCGAACACTTAACTGTACCCCACAATATCAAAATAAAAAATATTGATTAAAAAAAATGTAATATTTAATAACATTTTGAGTAGTACATATGAACTACAAGGAAAAGGACTCATTGTCTCTCTTCCATTCCAGTATTGTTTTATAGGCAACTCCAGAGTCTGGTTTAATTTCAATACTGACTTCCTGTTTACAAATAAAATTCTAAATTGGATATCATTGGATGGTTCTTAAATTGCTCTTTCTCACATCCAATTCCTGAGTAATACCCGAAATCCAAGGACCATAAGAGATAAGATAGACAAGTGGGACCTCATTAAACTGACAAGCTTCTGCAAAGTCAAAGAAACCATCAAGAGAGTAGGGAGACAGCCCACA
>NW_007067869.1:0-480 GCF_000164805.1 Carlito syrichta | reverse complement strand
TAGCTGACTTAACTAGATAGTCATCTGGCTAGCCAGCTGGCTTAACTAGCCAGCCACCTATTGAGCCAGACTACAAACCAGTTCACTTAACTCACTGACATAACTAGATAGCAAGCCGGTTACCCAGCTGAATTAATTACCTAGCTAGTTACCTAGATAGGTGGCTAGCCAGCTGACTTAAATAGCTCACTTAACCAGCTAGCCAGCTGGCGAGTCAGATGACTTAACTCACTAGCTATGTAGCTACCCAGATGGTTAGCCACTTGAATTAACTAACTGACTTAACAAACTAGCCAGCTGACTCAACTAGTTTACTTAACTCATTAGCCAGCTGACTAGCCAGCTGACTTGACTAGCTAGCTACCTATGTATCCCTCTGGCTTGACAGCTGACTTAACTACCTAACTACCTAGCTAACCGTCTTGCTAGACAGCAAACTTAACTAGCTTTTGTAACTAGCTGTCCTGCTTTCTAGCCAGT
>NW_007067868.1:8916-16850 GCF_000164805.1 Carlito syrichta | reverse complement strand
TCGCCTGGATACCTTCAGTAGGATTGGTATCAGCTCCTCCTTAAATGTCTTGTAGAATTCTGCTGGAAAGCCATCTGGACCAGGGCTTTTTTTTGTAGGAAGTTTTCTTATTACGTGGTCGATTTCCTTGATTGTTATTGGTTTATTTAGGGTCTCAATTTCTTCTTGTTCCAACCTAGGTAGGTTGTGTGATGTCAGAAAGTCTTCCATTTCCTTCTGGTTTTCAAGTTTGTTTCCATACAAGTGTACGTAGTAGTCTCTAATGATCTTTTGTATTTCTTCAGGGTCAGATGTGACTTCATCTTTTGTGTTTCTGATTATGCTTATTTGGTTTTTTTCTCGTTTTTTCTTGGTCAGTCTAGCTAGGGGACCATCAATCTTGTTTACCCTTTCGAAGAACCAGCTTTTTGTTTCATTGATTTTTTGTATTATCTTTTTGTCTTCTATGTCCTGGATTTGGGCTTTTATTTTGGTGATCTGGATTCTTCTGCTGAAATTAGGGTTTTTGTGGTCTTGCTTTTCCAGCTTCTTTAGGTGGCTTGTTAGGTTGTCAATTTCTGTTCCTTCCATTTTCCTCATGTGTGTTTGTAGGGATATAAATTCCCCTCTTATTACAGCTTTTAAGGCATCCCAGAGATTTTGGTAAGATGTTTCTTTATTTTCATTTGTTTCCAGGTATCTTTTGATCTCTATTTTTGATGTCATCATTGACCCAGGAGTTATTTAGCATCATGCTGTTTAGTGTCCATGTCTTTGTGGGTTTTGAGGGACTTTGTTGGTGTCAATGTTTATTTTTATTCCACTGTGGTCCGAAAAGGTGCATGGCAGAATTTCAGTCCTTTTAACTTTGCTTATACTTGATTTGTGTCCAATTATGTGGTCGATCTTAGAATATGTTCCATGTGGTGATGAGTAGAATGTGTATTCTGTGGTCTTTGGATGGAGTGTTCTATAGGTATCAATTAAGTCCATTTGGTCCAGAGTCTCATTGAGGTTCCGGATCTCCTTGCTGATTTTTTGTCCTGATGATCTGTCTAAGGTTGTGAGTGGTGTATTAAAGTCCCCAGTTATTATGGTGTTAGAGTCAATGTCTTTCTTTAGTTTTCCTAGAAGTTGCTTTATGAATGTTGGTGCGCCTATGTTGGGTGCATATATGTTTAGGATAGATATTTCTTGTTGATGGAGTGAACCTTTTATCATTATGTAGTGGCCCTCTGTATCTTTTTAAATTTTTGATAGCTTAAATGGTATTTTGTCTGAAATTAGGATTGCGATTCCTCCTTTCTTTTGTGTTCCATTCGCCTGAAAATTTGTTTCCCATCCTCTTACTTTGAGTCTGTGTATGTCCTTTCTAGTGAGATGGGTCTCTTGAAGGCAGTATATTGTTGCCTGGTGATATTTTATCCATTTTGTCATTCTATGTCTTTTCAGTGGTGCGTTTAGTCCATTCACATTCAGACTAATTATTGAAATGTGAGAGTTCGTCCCTATCATGGAGTTCTTATTGAACTTCCACTTGGTTTTTTCTTTTTTCTTTTTTTTTTTTTTTTCTTTCTTTTGCTTTTGGGGTTGGTTCGTGTATATTTTATTCTTTTCCCTGTACTCTTGTGAAGAACGTTGTTCTTTTTTCTTTTTCTTCTGTGTTTAGTACTTTCTTAAGTGTTTCATGTAGAGATGGTTTTGTGGCTGCATAAGTTCTTAGGGATTGGATATCTGGGAAAGATTTTAATTCTCCCTCACTGATGAAGCTTAGTTTGGCTGGGTAGGTTATTCTTGGTTGAAATTGTTTATCCTTTAGGACTTTGAAGATAGGGCTCCAAGCTCTCCTAGCCTGCAGGGTTTCTGCAGATAAATCTGCTGCTATTCTGATTGGTCTTCCATGGTGGGTGATCTGGCCTTTTTCTCTTGCTGCCTTTAGGATTTTTTCTTTGTGCCTACTTTATTTAGGCGAATTATTATGTGTCTAGGAGTTGGTCTTCTCATTTGTTGTCTTGCGGGGGTTCTCTGAATCTCTTGTGTTTGAATTTTTGTATCACTGATTAGATGAGGGAAATTTTCTTGAATGATCTCGTGGAAAGTTTGTTCCAATGTGGTCTCTGTTTTCTTTCTGCCTCAGGGAGTCCGATTATTCTTAGGTTAGGCCTCTTGAGGTAGTCACTCATCTCTTGATGGTTTTGTTCTCTTTTTTAGCTTATTTTTTGTGTTTTTAAGAGTTTGGGTTATTTCTATATTTTGGTCCTCAAGCTCTGAGATTCTTTCTTCTGCTTGGGTAATTCTGCTTTCCATGCTTATCAATTTGTTATTTATTTCATTCACACTATTCTTTATTACTGTTATCTCAGATATCAGCTCCTTCCTAGTTTCTTCTTGTGTCTCCTCAATTCTTTTTAATCTCTCCATTATTGTTTTGATATCTACATTTGCATTTTGAGACCCTTCATTCTGGGGACTTTTCATTGTTTGTATTCCAAAGTCAGTTTTCTCAGTGTCTGCTCTCCCGGGCGTCTGGGAGAGACCCATACTCTTCTTTTGGTTTTTCTTCATTTCTGTAGATTTTTCTCCCTTTACCCCTTTCCCTCCCCCTCTTCAATTCTGTTTTTGAGGGAAGGTGGGATTGCTTTTATTTCTCTTCTGCAATGACCTGTTCTTCCTTATGAGGGTCTTCTGGTTTTGTTCACTTTTCCCTCTGCTTTACAGTCTGTCTATTCAGCAGTTTGCAGTCTTGGTCCGTTCAGAGAATCCCACCAGTTCACCTATGCCGTTGCCATCTTGCCCCATCTCCACTTTTAAAAATTTTAATAATGAATGGAAAAGTTCTCAAAAGAATGATAGAAAAAAGACATAAACATTCTTATGTCATTTTTATGTCAAAATCACAAAAGTATCCATAAATTTGCTCTTAAATATATGAAAAAATGCTCAGTCATAAATAGGGAAATGTGAATAAAAACACTAGTGAGATACAGTTGTTGACTTTTCAGATTGACAAAATTTAGTAAGACAACACATTCTACCCCTTCTGATAGCAAGATGGTAGGCTTAATGGATACTCTCACACATTGCCACTGGGGACAAGAACTCTGTAACAATTTTATCAACAAAATACATAAGAAGAAAAATGGACTATAATCCACAAAGTAAAATAAGAATTCATAAATACATACATTGTTACAAAAATAAATGAACATGCAAAAACTACAAAAACTTTTTTTTATTTTTTTGAGTGTGAGTCTAACTTTGTTACCCAGACTGGAGTGCAGTGGCATGCTGCTCATGGCCACCACAGCCTTAACTTGCTGGGCTTAGGCAATCCTTCCACTTCGGACTTCCAAGTGGCTGGAACTACAGGTGTGTGCCACCACACCCAGCTAGTGTTTTTTATTTATTGTAGAGAGGTCTCACCAACTTGCCCAGGCTGGTCTCAAACATGGGAGCTCAGGCAATCCTCTCGCATCCACCTCCCAAGTGCTGGGATTACAGGTGTGAGTCACTGTGCTCAGCAAAAAAAAAAAAAACCCACAAAATCTTACAGTAAACCTGTGAGAATATTTACGTTGGAATTCCAACCAATACATGTGGTAGAAATTATGGAAATAGACTCACTAGGAAGCACAGTGGTCATAATTGATGGAAGGAAGAGTCATTGAAGTACCTGTAAAACTTATAAGCAACACCCCGATTGTGATTCTCCATATTAGCTGTTTTAACTGCTTCAACCTAAAAATGACCCCCTACACAGCTTTCCAGTAATCAGAGGTTGTAATTTTCCCATAATTAAGAGCCTACACCCTTGGTTTCCCCAATTATCGGAAACTCCCTAACCACAGGTTCTGCATTGATTTTTATACGTTGCATATTTTGCTATTTGATTTTAATAATGTTTAAGTTTGTGCTTTATACTATGTAGCGTAATGTACCTTATGTTTGTACCCCATGCTATGTAGACTATTTGGCAATTTTTGCCTTTATAAACCCTCTCCTTGCTTCATTCGGGCCAAGAGTTTTTGGAGACATAAGCCCCCTCTCAGTTGCTGGCTCATTAAAGTTCTTATAATCTGACTCTGTATGTTGGCAGAGTTTTTCTCACAAGCTGGACACGACATTTGGAGCCCCCAGCAAGATAATCGCCAACCTTGGGAGGTGGCCCTGCTCCAGCTCTCCCCAACTGGGTGAAGAAGTCATAGGGGAGGCACCCCCCAAGTCACTCAGGGCCCCATAACCTCTCATCTGGCTAGGAGGGAGAAGGAAAGACTGCTGATTCTCTCCTGCCTCAGAAGAACCTGAGTCTGTCTGCAATCTCCTGGGAGGTAAGCTTCTGGTTTGGATTGGTTTGGTTTGGTTTGGTTTGGTTTGGTTTGATCCGTTCTGGAACTCTGTTGAGGAGGACAGAGCCCAACAGGGCCACTCATTAGGCTCTAGGTTCGTTCACCCAAGATGTTGACAGAACAAGAGTCTCTTATGAGTATTTGAATTCTGTTTGGGTACCCGCTTTAATTTCTGATTGCTCATGACATTTCCTGATTCTTGTCATCCTTAGCCCTCTTCTTTCCTTTGCATTTTTAGTGTGCTCTTCGCTATAGGGCTTGCTTCTGCTACACTTTTAAAGTGGTTAGAAACTTCTTTTGGTTCTTACTTATCTCTTTGTAATCAGAGGTCTAATACTCATCAGGTGCCTCTGAGATTTACTGGTTTTAACAACATAAGGTAACAGGCTCCAAAGCCCTCTAAATTCCCTCAACTGTAACTGCTCTGTCAGGTTCGTGGAGAATTGTGGGGTCTGTCTCTCAAAAGGTGAACTCCAGGCCCTCTGTGACATCAAATGGCCTTCTTTTGATGTGACTGAATGTTCAATGGTTATCTCTAATCCAGAACCTTCCACTTTAACACAAGGTATGTGCTTTAAAAACCCCTAGTAAAATCCTGAATACAGGAACTGAGAAATCTATGTGCATATTGTAAAAAACTGGTAAATTAAATAAAAAATTACCTCCTCCTCATCCCAAAACAGAGACTGGGGGGGCTGTGTGGTTATTAATGAGTTTTGTAATTTAAAAATAACACTAGTAAGGTTGCAGGGCTCATCTAGAATTGCACAAGTTTTTATTAAACTGCCTATTAGGACAAAATGTAACCATGCAAGATGTAAATTTAAATAATAATAAGTTTGTTACTGTTTCATATCCAAAATTTTAAAATAAAAATTACTAAATCTAAATTTGTTTGATTATGTTTGCATGTATGTTAAATCCAGTATGCTACCAAATTGGTTTGTAAGTAAATAAGTACTCATAAAATGCTTTTCAAGTTCATGTGAGTTGGTAATAATATAAAAATTTTTTTTAACTGTCAATATACATGGTCATCTAAGTATACTGATGGTTTTGTGATGTTTGTGTTAAATCCTAAATTGTAAAGTATCAAAATGTAATTAAAATGTTATAGAACCATAAGACTGGTGGTTTAGAATGGATCATTCTTGTAACAATTACTTATATAACTACATTGTTGTGGGAATAACTAAGATTATTGGTTCCAAGCAGCTGGCCTTAAAAATAAATAAAATAAACATTTTATTAATAATTTACAAAGTAGGGGAGTGCTCATGTGTTTGGCTTTAAGGTTAAATCATCTGTTATGCCTAATTAACACACTCAGGTCATTGCTTTGGGTTATTCTTCTGCAGGTTGTTGAATTGTGGTCTCGGTTGTATTGTCCACACTGTGCAGTTGGAACTACAATTTACAATTTAATAATTTACACAGGTTTTTAACACCTTTGGGCAGACTGCATGAACGAGTAATAATCTGTTGTTATTCATTTACTGAAAGGATGGGTCATTGTACATCCCTGTGGTCTGTTCGCTTTATAAAAATTTACATAAAAGATAGTAAGTAACAGTTTCATATATATAACCTGTTTTTTAAAAAAAAGTTTTAAGGTTTTGTTAACCAAAACAAATCAGTGCCAGCCTGGAGGGCAGCAGAACCAGAGGGTCAAAAAAACACCCCAATTGAAAGTCGCAATTGGCAACCAAAAATCCAGACACCCATAAACACCTGGTAACAACAAACCTGCTAAGGGGATGGTGTCCATTGCTTATGGTTACAGCCTGTAAGGGCACTGGAAATGTAGTTGCCCTAAAAGGCATAACCTCCTGGACCTTGTCCACAATGCAGGCCAAATAGCCATGGGGGGGAACACTTGGCTCACAAATGGTGGTGACATAGGGAGGCCTGAAAACCTGCTAAACTGCCTGGCACTGGTTCACCATCACTCCAACAAACCCCCCAGATAAATACCAGGGCACTGGAACCCAAATTAAGTTCGAGTTAACACAGGTGCCTGTCTTTTACTTCTGGCCATCCATGCTGACATAGCCAGATTGAATCTTAAAATTATTAATCTGGGAGGGTGCTAAGATGGCAATGGCATAGGTGGACTTGTGAGAGTCTCCGAATGTGAGTTCCCAAAAAAGACTCTTACTTTTCTTCCCCCATCACCCAGTCCACCACCAGCTGTGCTGGTCTGAGGCCCAGTGACTTTTTGTCCCACGCAGGGCTGGATATTGTGGCCCCCTGCTGCTGCTGTTCCACCTCATGCATGGGAGTCTCAGGCCTCAGCTTGCTCCCTGGCTACATCGTCTCTCACCCGGCACCCGGCACCCGGCACCAAGCCGCCAGTCACTCAGGGAGGCTCTGGGCACCCGCCCCTCAGAGACACCGGTCCCATTCCTGGCTGAAGTACCCTGTGGGGGGCCCAGGGTCACTCTCGCCACTCACCGCCTGCCTGTTGGAGCTTTGGAGCTCTGGAGCTCCGGAACCACCCTGGCTGAGGCACTCAGCATGTGACCCCATGCTTGGGGACCCAGACAAGCGGAGAGAAATGGATCTACGAAAGAGAATCTGCCTCCGCCATTCTCCAGGCAGAGATTTCCATTGCCCCATGCACCTATCAACAACCCCCACCTCGGTTCCTAAGGTAACATCGCTAAACAGGAGACAAGGCCCCACCCCCATGCTGAATCAGACAAAAGAAACTCCCAGGCAGCCAAACCCAAACTGTGAGTAAATCTAGCTGCCTGCAATGAAAAGCAAAGGGGAGAGGCCAGAGATCAGAGCTGAAGTGATTTTAGTCTGATCTCTTATTGTGACTTATGATTTTATCATTTTAACTGGTTATTTTGATCACTTTTGTTGTTTGCCTTCTGTCCTACACTGATTCATGATTATATTGATCTGTCTCTGTGTAGCTATCAGTATTCTTTAGGGAATCTCTTGCATGTCTTTTTTCACTTCTTTCCAGCCTTGTGTCTCTTTCTCACCTGATAGTTGATATGTATGTCTGTTTTCCCTCTCACTCTTCTCTCTCTGTAATTTCCTATTGACCCCCCCTTCCTTCATTATTTTCCTCTTTTGTACCCCCATTTTAATGGGGACCAAGACTACATACAGCTACATGGACAGATTGTAAGGCAGAGGGAAATAGGTTCCAGTGTGCTCATACACCTGTTCGTGGAGGCTAGAATCAGCATATACATTCTGAGCCACAGCTTCCCCCTCAATTAAACCTCAACTGCAAAAAAGTAGAGTCTGCAGCCCACACTCCAACCTCAAAAGTCAACAAAGCTAGAAGACCCTCATAAGGAAGAACAGGATACTCCAGAAGTGAAACAAAAGCAACCCCACCTTCCCTCAAAAGCAGAATTAAAGAAGGGGAGGGAAAGGGGGAGAGAGAGAAAAATCTACACAAATGAATAAAAACAAAAAGTAGAGTAAGGGTCTCTCCCAGACCCCTGGGAGGGCAGACACTGAGAAAACTGACTCCGGAATGCAAACATGAAGAGCCCCCAGAATGAAGGGTCTCAAACTACAAACGTAGATATCAAGACAATAATGGAGAGATTAAAAAGAATTGAGGAGACACAAGAAGAAAAT
>NW_007067868.1:6885-8389 GCF_000164805.1 Carlito syrichta | reverse complement strand
ATCACCTACCATGGAAGACTAATCAGAATAGCAGCAGATTTATCTACAGAAACCCTGCAGTTGGGAGAGCTTGGAGTCCTATCTTCAAAGACCTAAAAGATAAACAATTTCAACCAAGAATAACCTACCTGGCCAAGCTAAGCTTCATGAGCAAGGGAGAATTCAAATATTTCCCAGATATCCAATCCCTAAGAACTTATGCTGCCACCAAACCACCTCTATATGAAACACTTAAGAAAGTAATAACCAGAGGCAAGATGGCAACGGGGCAACCCGGTGTCTGAAGCCCTCTGCAAGGGAGATCTGCAGTGAGTCTCTGACTCTCACCCCGGGGGGACTGGGGACCCCAGCATTGTAACCTGCTCTTCAGAAAGAGATCTGCTGTTGCCACCACTGGGATATCGCAACGACTGTTCAGTTCCTGCAGTACAAACAGTCCCACCACTGCTGCCACCGCAGCCCCTCCCCCCGCCACCACTGCTGACACCACCACTGCCACGGCTTCTGTGACAGGTAGCACATCACACCACCCGGGCCCGAGGAGATGCACACGAAACCCCTTTAGGGAAGAAATGCTGGGATCACTGCCACCTCTTCTGCGTCCGAGACTGTCCTGCCCGCCCGGCGTGGGGTTCCTGTTGCCTGTTTGGAGGCAGGCAGCCATCTTGTTTCTGTCCGGCCCCACCCCCTCTGGGCGAGCAGCTGAGATAGCACCACCTGCTGGCGATTCAAGATAACAACACTGAAACGGGAGAAACAAGCTTGATAAAGACATGGACCAAACTGCTAAATGGAGGTTAATCTGAACTGTCCTTCACAGCAGATCAGGGGCAACTGACCCTAACTGCAAACTAATTTACCAGCTTGAAAAGAAAACTAGATATCAGACCTGAGAGGACATTGGACTTAAACTAAATGTCTCAGAGTGTGCTTCATTGATTCTATTAGTTTAATGACTTAATTCTATTCCTACTGTATTGTTCCCTTTGTTCTTTTTTCTTTTTCCTTTTCTTCTCTTTTCTTCTCTCTGTAAACCATATCTTTGTATAGAGGAATAGCACACTAACAAGGTGGTTGGTTAGCTTGTATGTTAGCATCACTATATGTTCTTTCTTTATTTTTTATTTTCTTGTATGCGAGTTGGTTCATCTGTAGCTGTGGTCTATTACTTTTATCTGTTTCAGTATAGGCTTTGCTCTCTATTTATTGGCACACTCGTTTGTTTCCCCCCTTACTCCTCTATCTCTCCACTCCCCTCTTCAACCCACTATCTGCTCCATTCACTCCCCTCTGCTAACCACATTTTATTTCAGAGAGCAAACCTACAGCCCCACTGCAGGGACAGATTCCAGGGCAGTGGGAAGTGGATTCTACATTATCCACATGCCTGTCAGCAAATACCAGGACCTGAAGACAGATTTTGAATCACAGCTCTCCCCTTAAGTACTGCAAAAAGGATCACCTCCAACCTACAGTGCAACTTCAGAATTGAACAAAGTAAGAG
>NW_007067868.1:3184-6413 GCF_000164805.1 Carlito syrichta | reverse complement strand
AAAGCGTAGAAAAGAAGCTCAAAAAGACAGAACAAAACCTGCAAGAGATGAATGATCATTTCAAGAGACCAAACCTAAGAGTAATTGGGCTACCTGAGGCATAAAGAGAAACATAACCCACACTGGAACAACCATTTCATGAAATCTTTCAAGAAAACACCCTCATCTCATCAAGGATGAAAAAATTCAAACACAAGAGATTCAGAGAACCCCTGCAAGACAACAAATGAGAAGACCAACTCCCAGACACATAATAATTCACCTAAACAAAGTAGCTAAGAAAGGAAAAATCCTAAAGGCAGCAGGAGAAAAAGGTCAGACTACCCACCAGGGAAAACCAATTCGAATAGCAGCAGATTTATCCACAGAAACCCTTCAGGCCAGGACACCCTGGAGCCCTATCTTTAAAGTTCTAAAAGAGAAACAATTTCAACCAAGAATAACCTACCCAGTCAAACTAAGCTTCATTAGTGAGGGAGAATTGAAATCTTTTCCAGACATCCAATCCCTAAGAACCTACACTGCCTCCAGACCACCCCTACAAGAAACACTTAAGAAAGTACTGAACACAGAAGCAAAAGAAAAAAAAAGACAGCATTCTTCACAAGAGTACAGGCAAAAGATTAAAACACACATGAACCAACTCCAAAACCCAAAGAAAGACAACAAATACACAGGAACAACTCTATAAGAACCTTATGACAAGGACCAACTCTTGCATTTCAATTATTAGCCTAAATGTGAACGGATTAAATGCACCACTGAAAAGACATAGAATGGCAAAATGGATAAAATATCACAAGGCAACAATCTATTGCCTTCAAGAGACTTGCCTCATTAGAAAGGACACCAACAGAATCAAAGTAAGAGGATGAGAAAAAAACTTTCAGGTGAACGGAATACAAAAGAAACGAGGAGTAGCAATCATAATTTCAGACAAAATACCCTTCAAGCTATTAAAAATCAAAAAAGATACAGAAGGCCACTACATAATGATAAAAGGTTCAATCTATCAACAAGAAATATCAATCCTAAACATATATGCACCCAACATAGGTGCGCCAACTTTCATATAGCAACTTCTTGGAAAACTAAAGAACGATATTGACTCTAACACTATCATAACTGGGGACTTTAATACCCCATTCACAACCTAGACAGATCATCAGGACAAAAAATCAGCAAGGAGATCCGGAACCTCAATGTGACTTTGGACCAAATGGACTTAATTGATACCTACAGAACACTCCATCCAAAGACCACACAATACACATTCTACTCATCACCACATGGAACATATTCTAAGATCGACCACATACTCGGCCAGGAATCAAGCATAAGCAAATTAAAAGGACTGAAATTCTACCAAACACCTTCTCAGACCACAGTGGAATAAAAATAAACATTGGCACCAGTAAAGTCCCCCCAAAACCGACAAAGACGTGGACACTAAACAGCATGATGCTAAAGAACTCCTGGGTCAACAAAGAAACCAAAACAGGGATCAAAAGACACCTGGAAACAAATGAAAATGAAGAAACATCTTACCAAAATCTCTGGGATGCCCTGAAAGTTGTAGTAAGAGGGGAATTTATATCCCTACAAACACATATGAAGAAAATGGAAGGAATAGAAATTGACAACCTAACGAGCCACCTAAAGTAGTTGGAAAAGCAAGACCACAAAAACCATAGTTTCAGAAGAAGAATCCAGGTCACCAAAATAAAACCCCAAATCCAGGACATAGAAGACAAAAAGATAATACAAAAAATCAATGAAACAAAAAGGTGATTCTTCGAAAGGGTAAACAAGATCAATCGTCCCCTAGCTAGACTGACCAAGAAAAAACGAGAAAAAAACCAAATAAGCACAATCAGAAAAACAAAAGATGAAGTCACATCTGACCCTGAAGAAATACAAAGATCATTAGAGACTACTATGTACACTTGTATGGAAACAAACTTGAAAACCATAAGGAAGTGGAGGACTTTCTGACATCACACAACCTACGTAAGTTGGAACAAGAGAAATTGAGACCCTAAATAGACCAATAACAATCAAGGAAATCGACTACATAATAATAAAACTTCCTACAAAAAAAAGCCCTGGTCCAGATGGATTTCCAGCAGAATTCTATAAGACATTCAAGGAGGAGCTGATACCAATCCTACTGAAAGTATTCCAGGTGATTGAAAAAGATGAAACTCTCGGCAAATCATTTTACGAAGCCAACATCATATTGATACCCAAGCCAGGTAAAGATCCAACAAAGAAAGAGAACTACAGGCCAATATCTTTGATAATCATAGATGCTAAAATTCTCAACAAGATCCTAACAAACCAGATTCAGCAATACATCTCAAAAATCATCCACCATGACCAAGTAGGCTTCATTCTGGGATGCAAGGCTGCTTCTACATTCGTAAAACCATAAATGTAATTAAATACATCAACAGATGTCAAAACAAAAACCACATGATCATATCATTAGATGCAGAAAAAGCTTTTGATAAAATCCAACACCACTTCTTGATAAAAACCCTTGAACATCTATGCATATGGGGAACATACCTCAAAATAGTAAAAGCCATCTATGAGAACCCACAGCCAGCATACTCCTAAATGGACAAAAATTGGAACCAATTCCCCTGAAAACTGGAACTAGACAAGGATGCCCACTCTCTCCCCTCCTGTTCAACATAGCATTGGAAGTCCTGGCTAGAGCAATCAGAGAAGAGGAGACAATCAGAGGTATTCAAATAGGAAAAGAGGAAGTCAAGTTATCTCTATGCAGATGATATGATGGTGTACCTTGAAAATCCAAGAGAATCTGTCAAAGGCCTCCTTACATTGATAAAGGCCTTTGGCAAAGTCTCAGGATATAAAATAAAGGTACAAAAGACAATCACATTTCTCTACACCAATAATAAACAAACAGAAACCCAAATAAAAAACACAATTCCATTCACAATAGCCACCAAAAAAATGAAATACCTTGGCATCTTCCTAACCAGACACGTGAAAGACCTTTACAATGAAAATTACAAAACACTGCTCAAAGAAATCAAAGCTGACATGAACAAGTGGAAAAATATCCCATGCTCATGGATCGGAAGAATCAACATTGTGAAGATGTCCATCTTACCTAAGGCAATCTACAAATTCAGTGCAATACCCATTAAATTACCAACAACATTCTTCTCAGACCTAGAAAAAACAACACAGGAAT
>NW_007067868.1:1324-2902 GCF_000164805.1 Carlito syrichta | reverse complement strand
GAGATTCCAGAAAGCAAAACCTCAATTCTCAACCAACTCATCTTCAAAAAAGCCCCCACCACCTACCAATGGGGAGAGGAGAACCTATTCAGTAAATGGTGCTGGGAAAACTGGCTGACCACATACAGAAGATTGAAACAGGACCCTTATCTATCCCCATGCACAAAAGTTAACTCCAAATGGATCAGAGACCTACATGTAAAACCTGAAACCATAAGAACCTTAGAAAAGGAAGGAAATACTCTCATGGAAATCGGAACTGGCATCCAATTCCTGTACAAAACCCGAAACCCACAGGACATAAGAGAGAAGATAGACAAATGGGACCTTTTTAAACTGACAAGCTTCTGCAAAGCCAAAGAAACCATCAAGAGAGCAGGGAGACTGCCTACAGACTGGGAAAAAGTATTTTCCAACTCTAGGTCTGACAAAGGCTTAACATCCTGGATCTACAAGGAACTGAAATGTACTGAAAAGAAGAAAACAAACAACCCCATTATAAAATGGGCAAAAGATATGACAGACTCTTCACAAAAGAGGACATCCGAGCAGCCAACAAACATATGAAGAAATGCTCAACTTAATCATCAGGGAGATGGAAATCAAAATCACACTGAGATACCACCTAACTCCAGTCAAAATTGGAAATTATCAACAACTCAAAAAATAACAGCTGCTGGAGAGGGTGTGGTGAAAAGGGAACACTTCTACACTGTTGGTGGGAGTGTAAACTAGTGCGACCTCTGTGGAAAGCAGTGTGGTGATTCCTAAAAGCTCTAAAAATTGACCTTCCATATGACTCTGCAATCCCCCTACTGGGAATATACCCTGAAGAACACAAATCACTCTATAAAAAAGATACCTGCACACGTATGTTTATCGCAGCATTGCTCACAATAGCAAAAACCTGGAAACAACCATGCTGCCCATCAAAAGAGGAATGGATTTTAAAAATGTGGTACATATACACGATGGAATGCTATGCAGCCATAAAAAGAACAAAATCATGAATTTCGCAGCCACCTGGATGGAACTAGAGTCTATAATACTGAGTGACCTCTCACAGAAGCAAAGATCTGAATATCACATGTTCTCACTCATATAATGGACCTTGAACATCCAATGTAATACTATAAGAAAATGACTGACGGTACTGGGAATCTATGGGGTGCAGAGAGGGATGGGATTAACAGTAGCAAATATCTGTCTGGGGATGGAAAAACACCTCTTATCAACAGGGTGCCTGAATGAAACGTAATAGTACACCTAACCCTTAACTGTACCCCACAAAACCATAATAAAAAATATTGATTAATAGGAAAAAAAAGAAAGTAATATACACAGAAGAAAAGGAAAAAAGAACAATGTTCTTCACAAGAGTACAGGAAAATGAATAAAATACACATGAACCAACCACAAAACAAAAAGAAAGACAAAAAAACCAAGTGAAAGAACAACAACTCTATAAGAATTCTATGATAGGAATGAACTCTCACATTTCAATAATTAGCCTGAATTTGAATGGACTAAACGCACCACTGAAAAGACATAGAGTGGCAAAATGGATAAAATATCACC
>NW_007067868.1:0-730 GCF_000164805.1 Carlito syrichta | reverse complement strand
TAACAGCCTAAGAAGCCACCTAAGGAAGCTGGAAAAGCAAGATCACAAAAACCCTAATTTTAGCAGAAGAATCCAGATCACCAAAATAAAAGCCAAAATTCAGGACATAGAAGACAAAAAGATAATACAAAAAATCAATGAAACAAAAAGATGGTTCTTTGAAAGGATAAACAAGATCGATGGTCCCCTTGCTACACTGACCAAGAATAAAAGAGAAAAAAACCCAAATAAGCACAATCAGAAACACAAAAGATAAAGTCACATCTGACCCTGAAGAAATACAAACGATCATTAGAGACTACTATGTACACTTGTATGGAAACAAACTTGAAAACCCTTGAAATGGAGGACGTTCTGACATCACACAACCTACCTAGGTTGGAACAAGAAGAAATTGAGACCCTAAATAGACCAATAACAATCCAGGAAATCAAATACGTAATAAGAAAACTACCTACAAAAAGAAAACCCTGGTCCAGATGATTTCCAGCAGAATTCTACAAGACATTTGAGGAGGAGCTGATACCAATCCTACTTAAGGTATTCCAGGCAATTGAAAAACACAGAACTCTCCCCAAATCATTTTACAAAGTCATCATCACATTGATACCCAAGTCAGGTAAAGATCCAACAAAAAAAGAGAATTAGAGGCCAATATCTTTGATGAACATAGATGCTAAAATTCTCAACAAGATCCTAGCAAATCGGATTCAACAATACATCTCAAAAA
>NW_007067867.1:0-448 GCF_000164805.1 Carlito syrichta | reverse complement strand
TATATATATATATATAGAGAGAGAGAGAGAGAGAGAGAGAGAGAGAGAGTTGAGTGATGTATTCACAACTTATGAATATATTGTCATCAAGATCTAATCCCAGAAAGAAACCCCATACCTCCAAATTCCTCCCTTCCCCTAGGTTCTGGCAATCTACTTTAATTCTCTGTGGATTTGCCCATTCTGAGCTCTTCTTATAAATGGAGTCATTATAATATGTGGCCATTTGTGTCTGACTTCTGTCACAACATGTATTAACTTCAAGGTTCACGCATGTTTTTGTATATCAGTACTCTATTCCTTTCTATAGCTAAATAGTATATATATAAAACCATTTGTTTATTAATTACCAGCTGCTGAAAACTTACATTACTTCCACTTTTTGGCTATTATGAATAATGCTGCTATAAAAATTTGTGGGAACATGCATTTCCTCTTTTTTTTTTTT
>NW_007067866.1:0-420 GCF_000164805.1 Carlito syrichta | reverse complement strand
CTAGCTAGCTACCAGGCTGGCTAGCTGGCTAGGGAGCCAGGTAGAAAGCTAGTGGGCTGGCCAGCTGGCTAACCAGCCGGCTTAATTAGGCAGTCTGATGGCTGAACAGTCGGATAGCTAGCCGGCATAATTAGCCAGCCTCCCTGCTGGTCAGCCGACTAGCCAGCCAGCTTAAATAGCTTGCCACCTACCTGACAAGTCTGCTAACCTGCTGGCTTAACTTGTCAGCCACCTAGCTACCCAGTTAGCTAACTAGCTGACTTAAATAGCAGACTTAACTAAAAAGTCATCCAGCTAGCCAGCTAGCTTAACTAGCTAGCCACCTACCTAGCCAGTTGTCTAACCAGGTCACTTAACTTGCTAACTTAACTAGGTAGCCAGCCGGCTAGCCACCTGACTTAATTAGCTAGCTACCTCCCT
>NW_007067865.1:0-915 GCF_000164805.1 Carlito syrichta | reverse complement strand
TCCAATCTGGGCGACAGAGTGAGACTCCAACTCAAAAAAAAAAAAAAGAAAAAGAAAAAGAAAAAGAAGACATAAATTTCACTGAATTACAATTATTGTCTGTTTTAATTGGTGAATTATTATGTTGCTTAGCAAGTCAAGGGCATGGGAAGAGAAGGAAAACATGGCATTTTGCTTTGGGAGAACGTGATAAAAGGGATTTTAAACACATTTTCTACAAGATATGTTTATACAGTTATATAAATAAAATATTTATACGAAGGTCTAGAATCAGCATCTTAATATGCGATATCGTCTGCAATATATTTTTTTTCAATAAGGATGGTTACTACTGCTGTAGGCAGACGTCATCTTTAAAATTTGTCTGAGCTGGGCTCGGTGGCTCAGCCTGTAATCCCGCGCCTTTGGGAGGCTGAGGTGAGTGGATTGCCTGAGCCCGCGGGTTGGAAACCTGCCTGGGCAGCGAGACCTCATCTTTACAATAAATCAAAAAATCAGCCGGGCGTGGTAGCGCATGCCTGTAATTCCGGCTACTCGGGAGGCTGAGGCAGAAGGATCGCTGGAGCCCAGCAGGTTGAGACTGCGGTGGCCGGGAGCGGCCACTGCACTCCAGTCTGGGCGACAGAGTGAGACTCCAACTCAAAAAATAAATAAATAAATAAATAAATAATAAATAAAAAAATGTTTGTCTGTTCTAAGAATTCATTTTTCCATACTTGTTTTTTAAGTTTTAGCTCATTGTTCCATAAAAATCATGGGTAGATTTGTCTTTGAGATTGCATGCGACAGCCAAAACTTTATTTAAACTTTAATATTTTTGAGGTGCTATAGCAATAACATTATTTCAGCTATTTCTAACAACTACTTGAAAATGGTTCCTATTTGAAACAGCATTTTGAGTTACATATCAAGGAG
>NW_007067864.1:0-421 GCF_000164805.1 Carlito syrichta | reverse complement strand
TATCTGGCTACCCAGGTGAATTAGCCAGGTGACTTAACTCACTAGTCAGCTGGCAAGTCAACTGACTTAACTAGCTCCTTTAACCAACTAGTCAGCTGGCTAGCAAGTTAACTTATTTACCTAGCTACCTACGTACCCAGGTGGCTAGCCAGCTGACTTAACAAGTAGACTTAACAAGCTAGCCAGCTGGATAGCCAGCTGACATAACCAGTTGACTTAACTAGCTACTCAGCTGGCTAGCCAGCTGACTTAAATAGTTGACTTAACCAGCTAGCCAGCTGTCTAGTCAGCTGACTTAACTAGATAGTTACCTAGCTAGACAGTTGGATAGCCAGTTGAATTAAGTAGCTGACATAACTAGCTAGCCAGCTGGATAGCCAGCTGACTTATCTAGCTAGCTAACTACATAGCACGATGTCTT
>NW_007067863.1:0-421 GCF_000164805.1 Carlito syrichta | reverse complement strand
TGGCTATCCAGTTGGCTACATCTTTAAGTTAGCTAATTAAATCAGCTGGTTAGGCTGGTGACTAGCAAGGTAGCTAGGCAATTAAGTCAGGTGGCTAGACAGCTGGCCAGCTAGTTTAGTCAGCTAGTTTAGCCAGCTGACTAACCAGCTGGTTATCTAGTAAGTCAGCACGTTAATTCAGTTGTCTAGCAAGTTTGCTAGCCTGTTATAAATCTATTTACGTCAGATGGGCATTCAGCTGGCTCGCTTGTTATTTCAGCTAGTTAAATCAGCTGGTAGTCTAGGAACCTAGCTAGTTAAGTCAGCTAGATATGTCAGTTAGCTAACTAATTAAGTGAGTTAGTTAAGTCAGCTAGCTAGCTAGATCGCTAGCAAGTAGCTAGCTAGTTATATCAGCTGTCAAGCAAGCTGGCTAGCTAGT
>NW_007067862.1:0-441 GCF_000164805.1 Carlito syrichta | reverse complement strand
TTTCCCGGTTTTAGAGGGGTATTGGGGTTGGTTCACTGGCAGATGGAACATTGTGAGGTACTGCTTTTTATGAGTTCCTTATGTTGGGAAGTGAGAGTGTAAAAGTTTGTTAGGAAAGACAGTGCGGAAGGATTGGTGTGAAAGATTGAGTGTAGGTATGGGATGAGGTCTGTAATGGAGGGGGAGGTTGAGGTTGGTGAATTAGTGGGGAGTGTGTTGTCTGGGTCAGGGCGAGCAATAGCAGCCAAGGTGGGAAAGATGTTAAAGCTGCTTGTCGGGCTGCATTGTCCGCCCTGGAGTTTCCCTGAGTGATGGGTGAGAAGTCCGGCTGGTGAGCCTTACAGTGAGAAATGCCAATGTTACTGGGAAGTAAGGAGGCGACAAGGAGATCAGAAATTAGTTTAGCATTAACCACTGCTGATCCCTTGGTGGTAAATAGTC
>NW_007067860.1:0-423 GCF_000164805.1 Carlito syrichta | reverse complement strand
TTTTGTCGATGGGGAAGAGGTGAAACAAAAAATGACTGAAAAGCATCAAAAGACAACAAAATGATGAGTTCAAAAACTGTTTTGAGCAGCGGAGAAAGCATCTTGATGGATGTATGGCATCAAACGGAGAGTACTTTGAAGGTGACTGAAGTTTAAACAGGTAAGAATACATACACCATTTTTTATAAATAAATTCTGGTTTTGGGGTTCACCTTTGTACATATTTTGCCATTGTTATAAACTCATAGATTGAAGACATGGTTTGCAAACATATAGCCTATGTATAATATATAGAAATAACATATGATTCAATATTATATGTAATATTAGCATATAAAGTATTAATATACAGAATTATAGTACGTATATATGTGTGATTTTCATTTTTAAATAAATATTTTCAGGGTTAATATATGCAGATTA
>NW_007067859.1:0-419 GCF_000164805.1 Carlito syrichta | reverse complement strand
TTTTCCATCACATGCCAAAACTGGGGCTGCAGAGAGAGCATGGCAGGCCCGGGCCCCTCCGATTGTCCCTTGGGTGGTGCTGGGTAGAGGGGATACCCAGACCCCACACAGAGGTCTCTGTATTTTTTATTCTGATTAGCCATTTTGAACCAACAAGGACTAAAGAGAAATCCTGATCGAAAAGAGGGGGGGGAAAGACCCTTCTTCTAGCCATAAGAAAATGTGCCACAAATTATTTTCCACTATAGTGATTCTACAGTGCTGCAGAGCAGAAAAACTTATTCCTCCCGTCTAGCTGTAACTTTATACATCTTAGCTAACCTTTATCTTCCCGTTTTCCTTTCACTTCACTGTCTTTTAAAAACCACAATTGTAATGTCTGTTTCTGAGTTCAACATTTGTAGCTCCCACTTATGAGT
>NW_007067858.1:0-3488 GCF_000164805.1 Carlito syrichta | reverse complement strand
TTCTTTATTACTGTTATCTCAGATATCAGCTCCTTCCTAGTTTCTCTTGTGTCTCATCAATTCTTTTTAATCTCTCCATTATTGTTTTGATATCTACATTTGCATTTTGAGACCCTTCATTCTGGGGACTTTTCATTGTTTGTATTCCAAAGTCAATTTTCTCAGTGTCTGCTCTCCCAGGCGTCTGGGAGAGACCCATACTCTTCTTTTGGTTTTTTCTTCATTTCTGTAGATTTTTCTCCCTTTACCCCTTTCCCTCCCCCTCTTCAATTCTGTTTTTGAGGGAAGGTGGGGTTGCTTTTATTTCTCTTCTGCAATGACCTGTTCTTCCTTATGAGGGTCTTCTGGTTTTGTTCACTTTTCCCTCTGCTTTACAGTCTGTCTATTCAGCAGTTTGCAGTCTTGGTCCGTTCAGAGAATCTCACCAGTTCACCTATGCCGTCGCCATCTTGCCCCGTCTCCTCAGTTTCTTATAGATCCTAGATGTTAGGCCTTTGCCAGGTATACAGTTGGCAAATATTTTTTTCCAGTCAGTGGGCTATCTCCCTACTCTCTTGATGGTTTCTTTTACTTTGCAGAAGCTTGTCAATTTGATGAGGTAGCACTTGTCTATCTTATTTCTTATGGTATGCGGCACTTGGGGTTTTGATCAGAAATTGGTTGCCAATTCCAATCCATGAGGCTGTCTCCTGCATTTTCCAAGATTTTTGTAGTTTGAAGTTTTATGTTTAGGTCTTTGATCCACTTAGAGCTAATTTTTGTGTATGGTGATAGGTAGGGGTCTTGTTTCAATCTTCTGCATGTGTTCAGTCAGTTTTCCCAGCACCATTCACTGAATAGGTTCCCCTCTCCCCAGTGGTGTTTATTTGACGCTTTGTTGAAGATGAGTTGGTTGAGAAATTGAAGATTTACTTCTGGGATCTCTATTCTTTCCCATTGGTCTGTATGCCTGTTCTTGTACCAATATTAGGCTGTTTAGATTATTGTAGCCTTATAGTAAGTAAAGTTTGAAGTCTGGAAGTGTGATACCTCCTGCTTTGTTTCTTTTGCTAAGGATTGTTTTGGCTATTCATGGTTGTTTATGTTTCCATATGAATTTCTGTATTGTCATTTCCAGGTCTGAGAAAAATGATGTTGGAAATTTTTTGGGTATTGTGTTGAATCTATAGATTGCCTTTGGTTGGATAGACATCTTAACAATGTTGAGTTTTTCTATCCACGAACATGGAATATTTTTCCATTTGTTTGTGTCTTCTTGGATTTCTTTGAGCAGTGTTTTGTAGGTCTTTTTTTTGTTTTGTTTTGTTTTGCTTTTGTTTTGTAGTTCTAATTGTAAAGTCCTTTCACTTCTCTGATTAGGAAGATGCCGAGGTATTTCGGTTTTTTTGTGGCTATTGTGAATGAGATTGTGCTTTTTTTTTTTGTTTCTCTGCCTGCTTGTTGTTGGTGTATAAGAATGCAACTGTCTTTTGCACATTTATTTTGTACCCTGAGACCTTGTCAAAGTCCTTTATCAGTGCAAGTAGTTTTTTTTAATAGATTCTCTTTGATTTTTGAGGTAGAGTATCATATTGTCAGCAAAGAGTGATAACTTCTGCTTTTCCTACTTGGATGCCCCTGATTTTCTTCTCTTGTCTAATTGCTCTAGCAAGGACTTCTAGCACAATATTCAACAAGAGGGATGAGAGTGGGCAGCCTTGTCTTGTTTCAGTTTTCAGGGGAAATGTTTCCAGTTTTTGTCCATTTAGCAATGTGTTAGCTGTGGGATTATCGTAGATGGCACTTACTATTTTGAGGTATGGTCCTTCTATAACTAAGTATTTAAGGGTTTTTATCAAGAAGGGATGCTGGATTTTATCAAAAGCCTTTTGTGCATCTAATGAAATAATCATGTGCTTCTTGTTTTTACATCTGTTGATGTATTTAATGATATTTATGGTCTTGCAGATGTTGAACCAGCCCTGCATCCCGAGGATGAAGCCTACTTGGTCATGGTGGATGATTTTTGAGATGTGTTTTTGGATCCAATTTGCTAGAATCTTTAGCTGGTTTGGGTATCAGTGTGATGTTAGCTTTGGAAAATGTTTTGGGAAGAATTCCATCTTTCTCAATTGCCTGGACTACTTTCAGTAGGATTGGTATCAGCTCCTCCTTGTATGTTTTGTAGAATTCTGCTGGAAAGACGTCCAGTCTAGGGCTTTGTATTTGTAGGTAGTTTATTTTTATGACAGAGTCAATTTCCTGGGTTGTTATTGGTCTATTTAGTGACTTAATGTCTTCTTGTTTCAATCTGGGGAGGTTGTGTGATGTCAGAAAGCCCTCCATTTCATTTAGGTTATCAAATTTGTTTCCATACATGTGTGTATAGTAATCTCTGGTAATCTTTTGTATTTCTTTGGGGTCAGTTGTGATTTGATCTTTTGTATTTATGATTGTGTTTATTTGTGCCTTTTCTCACTTTTTCTTGGTCATTCTGGCTAGAGATCCATCAATGTTGTTAACTCTTCCAAAGAACCAGTTTTTTGTTTTGTTGATGTTTTCTATGATATCTTTGTCTTCTATGTCCCGTATTTGGGCTCTTATTTTGGTGTTCTGCTAAAGTTAGGGTTTTGGTGGTCTTCTCTTCCCAGCTCCCGTAGGTGATTTGTCAGGCTATCAATTTGTGATCTCTCCATTTTCTTGATGTGTGCTCATAGAGATAAAAATTTCCCTCTTAGAACTGTTTTCATAGCATCCCAGATGTTTCGGTTAGATGTTTTATCATTTTTGTTGTATCAAGGAAATTTTCATTTCTGTTTTGATTTCAGTGTTGACCCAATAGTTGTTCAGCATCATGCTGTTTAGTGTCCATGTCTTTATGGGCTTTGGGGAAATTTTGGTGGTGTTGATATTTATTTTTATTCCACTGTGGTCAGAGATGGTGCATGGCACTATTTCAACCTTATGGAATTTGTTTCTGTTTTATTTATTGCTGACAATCTGATCAATCTTGGATTATGTTCCATGTGGTGATGAGTAAAATGTATATTCTGTGATTGTGAGATGGAGTATTCTGCAGGTAGCTATTAAGTCCATTTGGTCGAGTGTCAAGTTTAGGTTCTGGATCTCCTTATGATTTTTTGCCTCAGTGATCTGTCTAGGACTGTTAGAGGGGTATTCAAGTCCCCTGCTATAATAGTGTTAGAGTCAATACCTTTTTTTAGTTTACTTAGTAGTTGCTTTAAATGTTGATGCTCCTGTGTTGGGTGCATATATGTTTAGGATGAATATTACTTGTTGATGGATTGAATGTTTTATCATTATGTAGTCTCCTTTTGTATTTTTTAGAATTTTCTATAGCTTAAAGGTTGTTTTGTCTGATATTAAGATCATGACTCCTGCCTTCTTTTGTGATCCATTAGCTGGAAATTAATTTTCCATCCTTTAACTTTGAGTCTGTTTGCATCCCTTGTAGTGAGATGAGTTCCTGGATGTAGCAAATAATTGGG
>NW_007067857.1:0-424 GCF_000164805.1 Carlito syrichta | reverse complement strand
CAATTTTTATAGATGCCCTAAACAAAATTCTCCCATAATCTCTCCCTCTCTCCTTCCCATTAAGTCTGTATTCATGAAAGGAGCACCATCATTCACCTAAAATCTGCCTTAAACTTTTTATTTAACTTCTGAACTTTGGTTTCAATATTTTTTCATTATATCTGTATTACCTTAATGCTTTGATGTAAAAAGATGTGACTACAAAGTGAAAAAAAAGAACATATAGAAAAGAACCCAATGTAACTTCTATAGTTAAAAAATAACCTAAAACAAAACATTCATTCAGTCATGAATCTAACAGCATATTAGACCCCACAAGAAGAAAATGTCAGTTAATTTAAGCATTTAGAAATATAAACTATCAAGCCGGGTTCGGTGGCTCAGTCTGTAATCCCGCACCTTTGGGAGGCTGAGGTGAGTGGAT
>NW_007067856.1:0-498 GCF_000164805.1 Carlito syrichta | reverse complement strand
AAAATAAGGGTTTTCACTTCCTTTGTCCTCTCCTATTCCTCCTACAACTCCAATTCCTGCATTCCCTACTACTCTTGTTTCTTGTAATCTGTTCTGTGAGTCCCTTCGCCTTTATCTGGGAAGGAAGGGCAGGCCTCTACAGCCGTGGCATCTAGCTCTTACTTTCATTCTTTCTCTTTAACCTTCGGAGAAGGAGCATGTGCCAAAGGCCATGGCACCTGTCCCCAGCCTCCAGTCTTTCTCTTTTACCTTCGGAGAAGGGTGGGTGCCAAAGGCCACGGCACCTAACCCCAGCCTCCAGACTTCTCACTCCTCTTTTTTTCCACCCACATGTCTCTTCTCAAGTGGGTGGCTCGGATAATGGACTTATGAAGGAAGCTCTTGTTCACCTCCCATTTGTTTCTAACAACACTGAGGAGGACTGGTTGATCATTTCATGAGATTCTGGATATCCAATATGGAGAGACTGTGTTTATGACTCTAAAGTGGACTATTTTT
>NW_007067855.1:0-424 GCF_000164805.1 Carlito syrichta | reverse complement strand
ATAATTATAAAAATTATAACAGAATAAAAGTCTGTCCATTCTTTGACACGTCGCCTTCCTTGGGATCTGGCCTCTGTGATTCCTCCACCCAAGTGAGGCTAGGTCAGGAGAGGCCAGGCAGCTCCTCTGTTTCTCTCGGAAGGCTCACATTTGGGAGGCCTTTCTCTGGATGCTTCTCCTTGGAGGAAGCTCCCACAGGGCAACGAGCCCCAGTTACATGGAGAGACCACCTGGGGCTCTGCGGCCGACAGTCCTCCAGCCTCAGACATAGGCCCTGGTGAGGCCACTCTCTTGGTCACACACCCCCCAGCCCCAGCTCAACCGGCACTCTGCTGTGCACATCACCCTGGCCCCAGACATGGCTGAGCAGGAAGGAGCCTTGGGAACGCCCCCCAGCACGATGGTGGTTCATGCCCCTGAGCCT
>NW_007067854.1:0-450 GCF_000164805.1 Carlito syrichta | reverse complement strand
GGGCGAGAGTCAGAGACCCACTGCAGATCTCCTTTGCAGAGGGCTTCACAGACCGCGTTGTCCCGTCGCCATCTTGCCGCTTTCCCTAAGTCAACTGTTTTTAAGTGTACCAATAAGTTGTATTAAGTGCATTCACATTGGGGGGCAACCATCACCATGATCCATGTTCAGAATTTTTTTTTCTTAAATTGATATTTTTTATTTTAAAATTCTGGGGGACAGTTAAGTGTTAGGTATACAAATATGCATCGTTCAGTCACCCTTGTTGATAAGGGGTGTCTTCCCATCCCCAGACAGATATCGACTACCATGAATCACACCTCCCTTCCCCTCCCCCCCATAGTTTCCCACTATCCTTTCCTTACAGTATTACGATAGATGTTCAAGGTTCACTATATGAGTGAGAACATGTGATACTCAGATCTTTGTTGCTGTGAAAGATCACTCAGT
>NW_007067853.1:0-426 GCF_000164805.1 Carlito syrichta | reverse complement strand
GTGTTACAGGCAAATAAAATAATAGTCACATGGCAATAGCTAGGGTTTGTTTGAGAAAATGAAGTTAGAAAAGAAGATGTAAATGTGTTTTAAAGTTTAAGTCTAAATGTTCAGAATGGAAAAATCTCCGAGAGTCAAGAATATTTAAGATTATCCCAAGAAGAACTTATTTGAAAATTTCAAATTTAGTATCTTTCCTGGCTATCACTTAGTTTTGCAATTCCTTAGAAATTCCATTCTATAACATGGCCTGCATCAATTCTGTGCACTTGATACCTGTAATATTTGTCTTAATAAATTTTGAGGAGAAAAATAAATCTACTTTTTTACTTGCACAATTTTCTTAATCCTTCATAAAATTTAATCATGACAACTTTCTTCTTTTCTTACCAAATTCTATTTTTTTAATTGACTACAGGCATTATT
>NW_007067852.1:0-434 GCF_000164805.1 Carlito syrichta | reverse complement strand
TGAGAAGGTGCATGGCAGTATTTCAATCTTGTGAAATTTGTTTATGCTTGATTTGTGGCCAAGGATGTGGAGAGTCTTGGAGTATGTTCCATGTGGTGATGAGTAGAACATATAGTCTATGGTTGTTGGGTGGAGTGTTCTCTAGATATCTACTAAGTCAATTTGGTCAAGCGTTAAGTTGAGGTTCCAGGTTTCTTTGTTGATTTTTCACTTCAATGATGTATCTAGGGTCATTAGTGGGTTTCTCCAGCTATGATAGTGTTAAAGTCAATATCCTTTTTTAGTTTTCTTACTAGCTGCTAGTGCTCCTGTGTTGAGTGCATATGTGTTTAAGATGGATATTTCTTGTTGATGAATCAAACTTTGTATCATTCTGTAGTGTCCTTTTGTATCTTTTTAAATTTTTGATAGCTTAAAGGTTGTTTTGTCTGATA
>NW_007067851.1:12478-12973 GCF_000164805.1 Carlito syrichta | reverse complement strand
TGACCTTGAACAATTATAATGCTATAAGAAAGTGATTGACAGTAGTGGAAAACTGTCAGGGCAGGGGTGGGTGGAACTGGCAGTTGAGGTACTGCTAGGGGAAGGAGGGGCATACCTCATCAACAAGGGTACCTGCATGATCAATGTTTGTATACCTAACCCTGAATTGTACCCCACATCTTTATAATAAATAAATAGATTTTTTAAAAATTCTATAGTCTTAACTTTATGCCCTTAACTATGCTAAAAACTTAGTCTGAATAACATGAAGTCCTATAACATTTATGTGATTGTTAATCTCTGTTTTTTTTTTTTTTTGAGTTGGAGTCTCACTCTGTCAGCCAGACTGTAGTGCAGTGGCCACTCCTGGCCACCGCAGCCTCGACCTGCTGGGCTCCGGCGATCCTTCCACCTCAGCCTTCCACGTAGCTGGAACTACAGGAACGCACTACCACACCCGGCTAATTTTTTTGATTTATTGTAGAGATGAGGTCT
>NW_007067851.1:7604-11507 GCF_000164805.1 Carlito syrichta | reverse complement strand
AATCCTCTTTCCTCGGCCTCCCAAAGTGCTGGGATTGCAGGCCTGAGCCACCACACCTGACTCTCTACTGTTTTTTTCAGAGTCCTTGCTTATTTCAGTGCATAAGCAAGACGCTCTTGTTCACAAAAGCATGTCCTCGACGCTCTTTGAAGTCCAGCATTTGTTCAACCATCAATCATGAGTGTCTGTTCTGCCTGGCGGTGGGCTCAGCACCCAGGACACCCAGAACAATCCAGGCGAGCTCTCTGCCCCCAAGCCCCGGGTGGTGATTTCCCACGAGCTACCTCCCTACTTTGCACCTGCTTCGGAGGATCCTAGCTGGCCAACCCTGGCCGCAAACATCCGGGTTCTGCCCCGCGGCCCTTTCCACGGCCACCTCAGGGGTTATGATGCTTTAATACCCAAAGGGTGTGTCTAGCTTCTCTCCTTTGGCTCCATTTCACACTGATGGATCCCTTCTTGTGCTCCTTCTTTCCCCACCAGGCACGTCCCTCTCCTTTTTCCCCGGGCGGCCTGACCTCTTGGGATCCCCCCACCCTGCCAATATCTGCTCCCTCTGTGATTCGGATGAAGAGGACAGGGCCACATCCAGCTTTCCTGAGCTGCAGGTTCCTGGCATAGGTATCTGCGGCCCACCTGATGTTGGGTGTGACCCTCTTCTCTTTCGCTGCAGGTCACAGATGCCGTCACGACAGTAGGTGGGGCAGCAGGTGTCCTGGCTGCTGCAGGGCTCGTGGCGATCCTGCTGGCCAGAAGCGAGCGGGAAAAGCAATAAATCCAAGGAATCGTCCTGACACCACCCAGCTTCTATTGAGGAATCCTGCCTAGCGGGGAAGGAGGGATCTGGCTTGTTGATTTCGCTGTCTTTTGCGATCAAGAACGCTGATTTTAAGGGAGCCAAGTAAAAGGACAGGAAGATTTTATTTGAAGAAATGCAGCTCTGGATGAATTCTGTTAAAGACACAACTGGCCGGGCTCGGTGGCTCAGCCTGTCATCCCAGCACTTTGGGAGGCTGAGGCGAGAGGATTGCCTGAGTTCGAGACCCGCCTGGGCAACTTGGCGAGACTTCGTCTCTACAATAAATCAAAAACTAGCCGGCTGTGGTAGTGGGTGCCTATAGCTCCGGCTACTCGGAAGGCTGAGGCGGAAGGATCGCCAGGGACCAGCAGGTCAAGGCTGCGGTGGCCGGGAGCAGCTGCTGAACTCCAGTCTGGGCGACAGAGTGAGACTCCAACTCAAAAAAAAGAGACACAACTGGGCTCTGCTGTGGACCGAATGTTTGTGTTGCCCTTCCACCCCAAATTCGTATGTTGAAGCCCTCACTGGCCCATGTGATGGTGTTTGGAGGGTGGGCCATGAGGAAGTAATTGAGTTTGGATGAGGTGTGAGGGTAGGGACCCCTTGATGGGACGAGCATCCTGCAGGAAGAGGAAGAGAGACCAGAACGGAATGAGGACATAGTCATCTGTCCTTCCAGTGCTGTGACCACACCTCGCCTGAAAGAGTCACTCAAGGCAGAGTTTCCCTGCTCCAATGTTAGCGTCGGGCAAGTAGAAATCCAACCCAGAGGCCATTGCTTTACTAGACTCTGGTGTGGCCATGTGCTCTTTGAGCTACGGCTGTTGCCATGTTTCCTGGCTTTGGCATCCTTTCCTACCTTGGGAGGGTGAATCCTCTCTCTCTCTCTCTCTCTCTCTCTCTCTCTCTAATTTACTTTTTTTTGAGTTGGAGTCTCACTCTGTCACCCAGGCTGGAGGGCAGGGGCACACTCCCAGCCACCCTAGCCTCGACCTGCTGGGCTCCAGCGATCCTTCCACCTCAGCCTTCCAAGTAGCTGGAAATACAGGCATAAGCCATTACGCCTGGCTAATTTTTTTATTTATTGTAGAGGTGAGGTCTCACCAATTTTCCCAGGCTGGTCCCGATCCCGTGGGCTCAGGTGGTCCTCTCACCTCAGCCTCCCAAAGTGCTGGCATTATAGGCATGAGCCACCACGCCCAGTTTCCCTCATTTACTTTTAAATAAACTACATTTTCTAACCTAAAGAGAAAAACCTAACCCAGAGGCTGGCCACACCAGGTGCATTTGGGTGATCGTAAAGACTCACGCTCCAGGGCTCTCTCATAGTCTGTCCCTGCGGACGTAAGGAGGGTCCCTGAAGCAACTCATTGACCCTCCTGACCACGGCTCAAGCTTGCGCAGAGGGATGCCACTCCAGGACGTAAGCCTGGCAAAGCCCACAGGGGAAGAACAGCAGCTGCCTCGGGGCATCGACTAAGGCCAGCTGGTGCCTCGCAAGCCCCATCTGAGAACACTCCGGCGGCTCCAACAACTGGCTTGTGGGTCAGGTAGACTTGGAGGGACTCCAGAGCCTCTGCCTTGTGGCAGTGTGATTGGGTCGGTGGGTTAGACTCTCTGAGCCAAGTTCCTCCTTCTGTCAACACAGTATCAAGACGGCCCCATTCGGGAGCTGTGGTGGATGTGGCTCTGTGGTTTTGTCTTCGGGTTGGACAAACACAGAACGGCTGTTGTGTGCAGTTAAGGCACGCAGGCCAGAGCAGAGGCAGCAGAAGCAGCCGTGCTTCACATCCCATCGTGCAGTGAGCTTTTGACAAGCTGGAACCAGAACCAGAGTCCCCGTCTCTCACCTTTGTCCCTCCACCTGGCAGTCTCATGCCAGCGCCCTGCTCCTCTTGTGTCTGAGGGCCAGGACTCGACAGCAAGGACCAGGCCCAGCTGTGCTAACCCCAAATGGTTTGAGTCGATCTTTGGCAGGAGCCAAGACCCTCCCAACTAATGTCCCCTACTTATATCCTCTTACCCCAAAAGGAGACTTTCAGCCACCTAGGAAGGGAAAGGGGAAGAAAAGGGGAGGGCAATAGAGCTGGCAGTCCCAAGAGCCCCTCTGCTTCTCCTATGTCCTGGCCGTCCCAGATCCTGACTTTCTACAGAGCATGCTGGGGACCACAGAGGAGGCACACAGAGAGACAGCCAGGCATCCCTGAAACAGGAAGGCAACACTGCGGCCTGCCTGTGTCCTGCCAGCTGTCCCACAGTCGCTGGGTGGGGAGGGGGATGCAGTCTTAGAAGAGTGACAGAATGACAGCAAAAGGATAACTCAGTCCCCACCACATATGACCCAGGCTTGTTTTTTCCCTGGTACCCATCAGCATTCTCACATTTTTCTTGAGCTATGCTGGGCGTGGTGGCTCACACCTTTAATCCCCAGCATTTGGGGAGGTAGAGGTGAGAAGACTGCCTGCACCCAGGGTTTGAGACCAGCCTGGCAACTTGGTGAGACCTCAGCTCTACAACAAAATCAAAATATCAGCCAGGCGTGATGGCGCACCCCTGCAGTTCCAGCTGCTTGGAAGGCTGAGGCTGAAGGACCGCCTAAGCCTGGCAGGTCAAGGCTGGGGTGGCTGTGAGCGTGCCACTGTACTCCAGCCTGGGTGACAGAGTGAGACTCCGACAGAAAGAAAACTTTTTTTAACTGGGAAACAGCCTGGGGCATATATGCAACTTTTTTTTCTTTAACTGGGAAACAGCCTGGGGCATATATGCATGCTGTTCTCAGCACTTCTTCGTCCCAACAAAGTTTTGCTGAGACCAAGGAGAGTCTGGGGTGGTACAGTCATAGTATGAGCTTATTATGAAAAAATAAAATCTGCCTTTATTACTTATGTGTTTTTTTTCCCCACATGATAGAGCACTGTAGTTCATAAAAGTCAGTCCAGATTGGTTGGGAACTGACTCAGTATATTTTTAAACTTCCTAGCGACACATCTCTGATGGACATTAGCCTTTTTCCAGGGGAGTTCCTGCACAGGAAATGAGGCCAGAGAAGGTGAGCCTGAGATTATAAAAAGTGAGAAAGCCCTCTCTTCTTGCAGGGACTTCTG
>NW_007067851.1:0-7584 GCF_000164805.1 Carlito syrichta | reverse complement strand
CCAGGTGCATTTGGGTGATCGTAAAGACTCACACTCCAGGGCTCTCTCATAGTCTGTCCCTGTGGATGTAAGGAGGGTCCTGAAGCAACTCATTGACCATCCTGACCACGGCTCAAGCTTGCGCTGAGGGATGCCACTTAGGACATAAGCCTGGCAAAGCCCGCAGGGGAAGAACAGCAGCTGCCTCGGGGCATCGACTAAGGCCGGTTGGTGCCTCGCAAGCCCCATCTGAGAACACTCCGGTGGCTGCAACAACTGGCTTGTGGGTCAGGTAGACTTGGAGGGACTCCAGAGCCTCTGCCTCGTGGCGGTGTGATTGGGTTGGTGGGTTAGACTCTCTGAGCCAAGATCCTCCTCCTGTCAACACAGTATCAAGACGGCCCCATTCGGGAGCTGTGGCGGATGTGGCTCTGTGGTTTTGTCTTCAGGTTGTAGGAACACGGAATGGCTGTTGTGTGCAGTTAGGGCACGCAGGCCAGAGCAGAAGCAGCAGAAGCAGCTGTACTTCACATCCCATCATGCAGTGAGCTTTTGACAAGCTGGAACCAGAACCAGAGTCCCCGTCTCTCACCTTTGTCCCTCCACCTGCAGTCTCATGCCAGCGCCCTGCTCCTCTTGTGTCTGAGGGCCAGGACTCGACAGCAAGGACCAGGCCCAGCTGTGCTAACCCCAAATGGTTTGAGTCGATCTTTGGCAGGAGCCAAGACCCTCCCAACTAATGTCCCCTCCTTATATCCTCTTACCCCAAAAGGAGACTTTCAGCCACCTAGGAAGGGAAAGGGGAAGAAAAGGGGAGGGCAATAGAGCTGGCAGTCCCAAGAGCCCCTCTGCTTCTCCTATGTCCTGGCCGTCCCAGATCCTGACTTTCTACAGAGCATGCTGGGGACCAGAGAAGAGGCACACAGAGAGACAGCCAGGTATCCCTGAGGCAGGAAGGCAGCACTGTGGCCTGCCTGTGTCCTGCCAGCTGTCCCACTAGCTGCCGGGTGGGGAGGGGGATGCAGTCTTAGAAGAGTGACAGAATGACAGCAAAAAGACAGCTCAGTCTCCACCACACATGACCCAAGCTTGCTTTTTCCCCGGTACCCATCAGCATCCTCACATTTTTCTTGAGCTGTGCTGGGCGTGGTGGCTCACGCCTTCAATCCCCAGCATTTGGGGAGGTAGAGGTGAGAAGACTGCCTGCGCCCAGGGTGTGAGACCAGCCTGGCAACTTGACGAGACCTCAGCTCTACAACAAAATCAAAATATCAGCCGGGCGTGATGGCTCACCCCTGCAGTTCCAGCTGCTTGGAAGGCTGAGGCTGAAGGACCGCCTAAGCCCGGCAGGTCAAGGGTGGGGTGGCCGTGAGCATGCCGCTGTACTCCAGCCTGGGTGACAGAGTGAGACTCCGACCGAAAGAAAACATTTTTTTCTTTAACTGGGAAACAGCCTGGGGCATATATGCATGCTGTCCTCAGCACTTCTTTGTCCCAACAAAGTTTTGCTGAGACCAAGGGGAGTCTGGGGTGGTACAGTCATGGTATGAGCTTATTATGAAAAAGTAAAGCCTGCCTTTATTACTTATGTGTTTTTTTCCCCACATGATAGAGGACTGCAGTTCATAAAAGTCAGTCCAGAGTGGTTGGGAATTGGCTCAGTATATTTTTAAACTTCCTAGTGACACATCTCTGACGGACATTAACCTTTTTCCAGGGGAGTTCCTGTACAGGAAATGAGGCCAGAGAAGGTGAGCCTGAGATTGTAAAAAGTGAGAAAGCCCTCTCTTCTTGCAGGGCCTTCTGGTCACTGGAACTGGACTGTGGGCAGAGCAGCCGGGCCCTTTGTTCCAGGAGTAACCCTGGGGAAAGAAAGGTGTGGATGCTTCTGCAACCCCCCAGGGAGCCTGGTATCTCAGCCTGGAAATCGGAGCCCTGTGATTCTAGGGAGTCTTGCTCGTTCAGCCTGGTCTCTGCTGTGCTGGGGAATTAAAGGACCAGCCAGCACGAGCTTTGCCGTGTGTGGGAAAGTACGGCCCAGGGGAGGGCGATGTCCCCATCCTGAAGCCAGCAGGATGGAGGATGGAGGTGCCAGATGGTGTGGCCACTCAGTGGGGTGGCAGAGGTTGGGGCGAGGAAGCACAGACACACGGGGACCTGGGCACCCCTGGGACCACACCCAGGGCACACTGGGAAGTAGAGGAGGGCGATTCAGAGGTGGCTCCGTCTCAGCACTCAACCCTGGGGCACCTTGAGTCGTGGCAGTCTGGGCGTGGAAAGAGAGCATTACTCCATCTGGCAGTCCCAGGTCACAGACCTCTCAGCTAAAAAAGAAAAGCTTTCTAGAAAGGAGGGCCCACTGAAGGGGGGAAAAGATGCTGGGAGAGGTGAAAGGGGGTTCAAGCACCAGATGAGGGGCGTATTCTAGGAGGTAATTATGGCTTTTTTCCTAGCCCCTGAAAGTAAAATTAATACTCGGCAGTTATGTCGACATTCTGCCTACATAGAATGACAGAGGGAATTCACTGAACATCTGCTACGTACCAGACACGGTGCAGGGTATCTTCTACACATCCTGTTATGTGATTCCTTCTAACATCGCCTGACATGGAAGGAATTGAGGCTCGGAGACTCGAGAGCCTTCTCAAAGGTCACACGTAGAAATTGCTGGAACGACCCAACAGGTGTCCGGCCAATGTTCCTTTCCTCTATTCTGGTTCAGAGTCTACACAAACCTGGTAGAAGCATTTATTGGCTCTTGGGTCTTGTTGCAATAGCCAGTGAGGTGAGGAAAGCAAGAGAGGAAGGGAGCCCAAGAGAGCCAGAGACAGAGAGTGAGGGCCAGGCCTGTCTTTGCTGGAACCTTCAGAGCTGCTTCAACACAGGATTTTGTGGCAGTGTCAGGCGGTCACTGGTTTCGGCATCTCCTACTCAGCAGCGTATCCAACCAAGCCCAGCACTCCAAGGGTCATGGTCGCACCTACACCAATCTCAGCCTTTTCCACCTGCAGAGTAAGCAGCTCTCACTGAAAATTTCCAGCAAGCCCAGGCTGGCTTCTTTCTCCCAAGGGAAGTCCTCTCTCTCCCCTCTCTTTCCTGCCCTCCCTGATGGCCAGGCCTCTCCCCTCCACTCCCCAGCTGGCCGCCCAGCAACCTCTCCCAGGGAGGATGTTGGCTCTGTCCCCAGGGACTCCATTTTCAGGGTTGTGACCATTTCTTGGTGCTGGGTTTGTCTGGGCTTGTCCTGAGAATGGGCCAATGAAATCCTTTGGAGAGAGCTTCTGGGTGGGGACATTTGTTCCTGATTTGGGTGGCAGGCAGGGAAGAGGGCTCGTGACGGTTTCCTGGGATCACAGCTCCAGGGGCCAGACTGAGGACTGTTTTGCAGTCTGAGTTCATGCCGAGTCACACCCTTGCCCAGGGAGGGCTGTGGCTCATACCCAGGGACGGCTGGGGCGAAAGCTGAGAGGAGACACAGGCAGGCCAAGACCATACACAGGCAGCGCCCTTGGGGTCACTGTGCGCTGTTCACAAGTGCAGCCTGGAAATGTCCATCACAGACCACACCTCAGCCTGGACTCCAACAACACGACTGTCACCTCCACTTCTGTCTAACAGGGCACTTCAAACATTGCAGTCTCGCCAAAGACTCCCCAAAGCCGTACCTCCTGCCCTGGCTGCCATCGCATCAAGGCCAGTCACCCAGGCCAAGGGCCCCGGGGGGCTATGGTACAGCTGTAATGGCCAGAGACACTAGAAAGGGGCCTCGGGGTTGAATCCTGTTTCTGCCCCTCACTGGCTGTTTGTGGAAGGGGAGGGAGGGGGTGGTGGAGGGCTCAGACTCGCAAAAAGGCCCACACCACACGCCCGCCTGCAGGGGCTCAGCAGGAGACAAAGAGCGTGCAGCAAGTCCTGTCCCAGCTCTGAGGTGTCCCTCTTTTTATTTTTTTGAGTCGGAGTCTCACTCCGTCACCCAGACTGGAGGGCGGCGGCCGCTCCCGGCCACCACAGCCTCGACCCGCTGGGCTCTGGCGATCCTTCCGCCTCAGCCTTCCGAGTTGCTGGAACTACAGGTGCGCGCTACCACGCCCGGTTAATTTTTTTATTTATTGTAGAGATGAGGTCTCGCCAAGTTGCCCAGGCGGGTCTCGAACCCATGGGCTCAGGCAGTCCACTCACCTCAGTCTCCCAAAGCGCAGGATGACAGGCTGAGCCACCGAGCCCGGCTGAGGTGTCCTTCTAACACAGCATCATGGCCTGGACCCCTCGCCTCCTTTTTCTCCTCCTCACTTTCTGCCCAGGTTAAGAGACGCCTAATGACCAATCTTTGGCAGGATCCGGTGTCGTCTTTCCTCATTCCCAACATGTGTTTGATTTTGGTTTCATGGTTCAGATCTCAGGCTGTGATTGAGACAGGAGCTAGCTAGAGAAAAACTAGGCAGACAGACAGGCGGGTTCTCTGGTAACAATGTAGGTCTCTCAGGCTCAGCGTTGGTAAACAAGCTCCCTACCAGTCTCTCAAGCTACAGCTTAAGTCCTCACTGCTGGGATCAAATGCAACCAATCAGCTCACCCTTAGGCCCCTACCTCCTGCTGATGGGTCCTTAATACTGACCAATCAGAACAGCAACAACTCACAGCTAGTGCTAGCCAATCAGCTTGGACTTAGGGCCATATAAGTACCAGGTTTTCAGGGGCCCCAGACAGGCAACCCCTTTGAGCCCCCTCCCACTGTGGGAGCTTTTCTGTCCTCTCAGTAAATCCTGCTTTCACACTTTCCAGCCCTCCGTGTCCCTCATTCTTCCTGGGCAGGAGACAAGAACCTCCATCCTGAAGAGCTGCAGGAGACCGTCGGAGCCTAAGAGCCACGCACCCAGAAGCTGCCTTGCCAGCCGATGAAGTCAGCTGAATCAGGAGAGCTGCCAGAAGAAGGCGAGACTCCAAAGCGGAGACACCTGGGGGCTAGGCTTGCTGGCCCACTGAACCAGCAACACTCTCAGGACCTGGCTTGCCAGCCCATGAGGGCCAACACTTCAGGGGCTAGGCTTGCCAGCCCCTCAGAGACCCTCTCTGGAGTTTGGCTGACCGACTCATTGAGCTGACACTCTTGAAGCCCGGGCTGACCTGAAAAATCCACATCATTGTGACTCAGGGGCCCTCACTGACCACGACCCAGAGGGCACAATCTCTCTCACCTGTGGAGTCATCACAACCACCATCGACACTAGATGGAGCAGGAATCTAGCCAAGACCCCAAGACACTGATTTATGACACAAGCCACAAACACTCTCGGGCCCCTGCCTAGTTCTCAGACTCTCTTTTTGGGGCGAAGCTGCCCTGACCTTCTCAGAGCCCAACCGGAGGGTGAGGGTGAGTACTACTGCTGGTTGTGCTACAGTGGTCTTTGGCACAGTGACAGTCCCCAAAGAGGAAACAAGACAGAGACCACCCCTAGACACTTGCAGTGTGATGGAGGTCACATGACCACACCCATCAACTCTCCTAGAAGCCTAAACGAGGACCAATCATAGAAACAGGGATGGAAGGTGTACATTGATTCCTATTCCTGCTTGAGCCCTGAAGTGGAGAAAACATGGCAATGGTTTGGGAGTAATTGGGTCAGAAAAAGCAAAAGTCCATCTTTTCATATACCACAAAGAGAAGGAACAGCTGAATCAGATCTAAGGGCTGAAGGTGGACACATTTTATCCAAAAAGAAGCACGATCAAATGGTGGACTCTGAGCTAAAAGCAAAGAGAAATTCTGCTTTTGTAGGTAATTGTTTATTTTGTTTACTTATTCATTTTTTTGAGTCGGAGTCTCACTCCGTCGCCCAGGCTGGAGTGCAGTGGCATGCTCACGGCCACCGCAGCCTTGACCTGCTGGGCTCCGGTGATCCTTCCACCTCAGCCTTCCAAGTAGCCAGAACTACAAGTGCGCCCCACCATGCCCAGCTAATTTTTTATTTATTGTAGAGATGAAGTCTCGCCAAGTTGCCCGGGCTGTTCTCGAACCCGTGGGCTCAGGCAATCCCCCCACCTCAGCCTCCCAAAGTGCTGGGATTACAGGTTTGAGCCACTGAGCCTGGCCAGTAAATAACTGATTCTTTTCTAAAGATATAATATATCATTATTAAAACACTCTTGGTCGTTTCTGAGAATGTTGTGACGTCGAGAGGAGATGCCACCATTTTCAATAGGAGACCTCAAATGCACATTACTTCTGACTTCACAATACACAATATGAAGAAACGTTTCCTGCTCATGTGAGTTAGAACATAACAAATTGATGTATAAAGAAAAATGCATAGGCCAGGCTCAGTGGCTCAATCTGTCATCCCACTTTGGGAGGCCAAGGTGGGTGGATGACCTAAGCTCGTGAGTGTGAGACCAACCCAGTTGCCTAACTTGGTGAGACCTCGTCTCTACAATATAATCAAAAATAGCGAGGCATGGTAGTGCGCACCTGTAGTTCCGGCTACTTGGAAGGCTGAGGTGGAAGGATCGCCAGAGCCCAGCTGGTCGATGCTGGAGTGACCGTGAGTGTGCCACTGCACTCCAGTCTGGGTGACAGAGTGAGACTCCAACTCAAAAAAAAAAAAGTGGGCAAACAACATGAACAGGATCTCTACAAAAAATATGTTTAAAAGGCCAAAAAACATGAAAAAATTCTCAACGTCACTAATCATCAAGAGAACACAAATTAAAATCACAATGAGACACAACCTTACATCAGTCAGAATGGCCAATATTACAAAATCAAAACCAACAGATGCTGGCACAGATGCAGTGAAAAAGGAACTCTGTTAGTGAAAGTATAAATTAGTGCAACCTCTATGGAAATTGGTATGGAAATTCTCAGACAACTATAAGTAGATCTACGCCTTGACCCAGCAGTCCAGCTACGAGGCATCTACCCAAATGAAAAGATGTCACTATGCAAAAAAAGACACCTGCGCTCACATGCATCTCAAAGCACATTTGCAAAAATGTGGAATCAGCCTAAATGCTCATCAGCTATTCAGGTATAAAGCCAAAATGAATTAATGTCTCTTGTAGCAACTTCGATGGATTTGGAGATTGTCATCTATATGAAGTAACACAGGAATGGGAAGCCTAATACTGCATGCTCTCCCTCACAAGTGAAAGCTAAGCCCAGGGCCTGTGAAGCCATAAAGAAGGATATACTGGAATTGGAATCTCAGAAAGAGGCGGGTGTTAAGGTGGTGAGATTGAAAATTCATCTACCCGGTACAATGTATTCTAGCGGGGGTGGCGGGTACACTTAAATCCCAGACTTCATCACCACTCTACAATGCATCCATGTAACCAAAAGCTATTTTTCACCCTAAAGCTATTGAAATAAGAATATCTATCTCTCTCTCTATAAATTTTTTTGTCTTGCTTCACATATATACATATGAAGAAGGACAAAAAAATTATCTTTTGGATGGTGTTGTGGCAGAGGGGGCTGAAAACAGTTAAAATCATTCCTTTTACAAATCAACCTGCAAGCTCCAAAACCTGCTAGACATGGGGCTTGAGAAAACCCACTAGCCAAAGGTCGCTTTCCTGGAAATGCAAGAGAGTAATCCATCACAACCT
>NW_007067850.1:0-1075 GCF_000164805.1 Carlito syrichta | reverse complement strand
TGACCTCTCACAGAAACAAAGATCTGAGTATCACATGTTCTCACTCATATAGTGGACTTTGAACATCCAATGTAATACTATAAGAAAATGACTGATAGTGGTGGGAAACTATGGGTGGAGGGGAAGGGAGATGGGATTAACGATAGTAAATATCTATCTGGGGACAGGGAGACACCACTTATCAACAAGGGTGCCAGAACGAAGTATATTTGTATACCTAACCCTTAACTGTATGTCACAATATCATAATAAAAAATATTGATTAATAAAAAGAAATATATTCATTTCCTCTTGGTTATCCGATTTGTTGGCATATATTTATTCATAATTTCCCTTATTTGACCCTTTTCATTGCTAAGGCATCTGTTATGTCTCTGCTTTCTTTTTTTTTTTAATTAATCAATATTTTTATTATAGTTTTGTGGGGTACAGTTAAGGGTTAGGTGTACAATTACGTTTCATTCAGGCACCCTGTTGATAAGAGGTGTTTTCCCATTCCCAGACATATATTTGCTACTGTTAATCCCATCCCCCTCCCACTCCCACAGTTTCCCAGTACTGTCAGTCATTTTCTTATAGTATTACATTGGATGTTCAAGGTCCATTATATGAGTGAGAACATGTAATATTCTGATCTTTGGTGTAGAGAAATGCGATTGTCTTTTGTACATTTATTTTGTATCCTGAGACTTTCCCAAAGGCCTTTATCAATGTAAGGAGGCTTTTGACAGATTCTCTTGGGTTTTCAAGGTACACAATCATATCATCTGCATAGAGAGATAACTTGACTTCCTCTTTTCCTATTTAAATACCTCTGATTGCCTCCTCTTCTCTGATTGCTCTAGCCAGGACTTCCAATACTATGTTGAACAGGAGGGTTGAGAGTGGGCATCCTTGTCTAATTCCATTTTTCAGGGGAATTGTTTCCAATTTTTGTCCATTTAGGAGTATGCTCGCTGTGGGTTTCTCATAGATGACTTTTACTCTTCTGAGTTATGTTTTCTGTATGCCTAGATGTTCAAGGGTTTTTATCAAGAAGGGGTGCTGGATTTATCAAAAGCTTTTCTGCATCTAA
>NW_007067849.1:1993-9971 GCF_000164805.1 Carlito syrichta | reverse complement strand
CCGAGAAGACTTAACTAGCTCTCTATCTCTCCAACCACCTGGATAGCCAACTGACTTAACAAGCTGAATTAATTAGCTAGACAGCTGGCTAGCAAACTGGCTTAACTAGGTCACTACCTAGCTAGTCAGATGGCTTAACTAGGTCTCTTATCTAGCTGGTCTGCTTTCTAGCCAGATGAATTAACTAGCTTGCTACACATCTAGACACCTGGTTATCCAGCTGAATTAACTAGGTGACATATCTAGCTAGTCAGCTGTCTAGCCAGCTGAAAAAATAACAAGCTACCTAGCTAGCCAGCTGGCTAGTCAGCTGACTTAACTAGATGAGTTAACTATCTAGCCATCTGGCTATATGGCTGACATAACTTGCTAGCTACCTAGCTATCAAACTGGCTAGCAAGCTGACTTAAATAGCTGACTTAACTAGCTAGTCAGCTGGCTAGCCAGCTGACTTAATTGCCTATCTACCTAGGTAGCTAGCAGCCTAGCCAGCTGACATAACTAGCTGACTTAATGAAGAAGCCAGCTGGCTAGCCAGCAGACATAACTAGCTAGCTATCTAGCTAGTCAGCTGGATAGCCAGCTGACATAACTATCTCACATAACTAGACGCTGGATGGATAGCCAACTGACTTAACTAGCTACCTACCTACATAGCCTGCTGTCTTGCCAGCTGACATAACTACCTAACTACCTAGCTAACCTGCTGCCACTGAGCTGACTTAGCTACGTGACTTAACTAGCTAGCCAACTGGCTAGCCAGCTGACTTAACCAGCTAGTGAACTAGTTAACTTACTCATTATCTAATGTGCTTGCTAGCTTTCTTAATTATCTGTCAACTCGTTAGTTAAAAAGCTAAGCTAGCTGACTCAACAAGCTTACTTAACTCTTTAGGTAATTAGCTAGCTATCTGACTCATCCAGCTGACATAACTCATTAATTAACAATCTAGCCAACTTACTCAGCCATCTGACTCAACCCATTTGCTAACTAGCTAGCTAGTTGCCTCATCCAGCTGACTTAACACTTCGATAAACTAGCTAAGTACCTGACTCAACCTGCTGACTTAACCCGTTTGCTAACTAGCTAGCTAACTGTCTTAAACAGCTGACTAAATTAGGTAGCTGACTTACCTGGCTGACTTAACCAGCTGACTTTACTACTTAGCTAGTTGACAACTGGCTGACTTATCTAGTTAGTTAACTGACTTAACTACCTGAATTAAATACGTAGCTAACTATCTAACTAGCTGTATAACTAGCTGACTTAACTAATTAGCTAACTAATTAGGTAGCAGACTTAAGTAGCTGACTTCAATAGCTAGCTAGTTAGTGAGCTAGCAGATTTAGCTACAACATATCTAGCTGGCTGTTTAGCTAACAGACTCAGCTGACTTAACTAGTTGGCTAACGATATAGCTAGCTGATTTAACGAGTTGTTAAATGAGTTAGCTAACTGTTTTTAACTAATTGTTAAACGAGTCATAACTGACTTTATCAAGTTGGTTTACGAGTTAACTAGGTGACAAAATTTGTTTGCTGACTCGTCAGCTGACAAGTTAGATGTTTTAACACATTGGCTGACTACTAGGCCGACTTGTTAGGTGGCCTAACTCGTTTGCTGATTAGTAGGCCGACTAGTGTGCTGGGTTAACAGGTTGACTGATGATTTGGCCCACTAGTTAGCTCTGTTAACTAGTTGGTCTGCTGGTTTGCTGAACTAACTAGTTGGTTGACTAGTTGGCAAGCTAGTTAGTTACCCTAACTATTCGGCTGACTAGTTAGCTGAGTTAATTTATCAGCTGACAAGTTTGGGTGATTAGTCGGCCGACTGGTTTCCTGAATCAACTAGTTGACTGACTAGTAGGCTGACCAGTTAGCTGACTGAACTTGTCGGCCTGTGAGTGAGCCAAGTAAGCTGAATTAACTAGCCGGCATTGAGTAAGCCGACTTGTCAGGTGACTTAACTAGTAGACAGGTGAGGGACCTGACATGTCAGCTGACTTAACTGGTTGGCCAGGGAGTGAGCCGACTGGTCAGCTGACTTAGCTAGTCTGCCAGCATGTGAGCTCACTGGTCAGTTGAATTTAGGGGGCTGGCGAGTGAGCCAACAGCTCAAAAGACTTAACTAGTCAAACAGCAATTGAGCCAACTGGTGAGCCAACTTAAATTCTCGGCCAGACAGTGAGCAGACAGGTGCGCTTCCTTAACTAGTTGACTGGTGACAAGCCGACCCATGATCTGAATTATCTTGCCGGCTTGCGTTTTATCCGATTAGTTAGCTGACTTGTCCTGCGAGTGAGCTGACAAGTTAATTGACTTGTTGGTTGGTGAGCAAGCCGACTAGCTTCCTGACTGGTTGGCAGGCAAGTGATCTGAGTAGTTAGCTGACCTGATGGAAAGTAAGTGAGCCAACCAGTTAGCTGACCAGATAGCTGATTTGCTAGCCATCTAGTTAGCTAAGTAATGAGCTGATTTGCTAGCTGATTTGACTAGCTAGCTGACTTGATAGCTGACCATCTAACTGACATAACTAGTTAGCAAACCAGCTAACTAATGCTCTAGCTCGCTGACTTAACTATCTAGCTATATGACTACTGGCTAACTGACAACTATCAAGCTGACTAGCTAGCTGTCTAGCTAGATGACTTAACTAGCTAGCTGGCTAGCAACCTGACTTGCTAGCTAACTTAATTAGCTAGCTGGATAGCTAGCTGACGTATCTAGATGACTAGTTTGTTGGCTGCCTAGCTGGCTAGCCAGCTGACTTAACTTGCTAGCTACCTCATTGGCTAGATGGCTAGCCAGATGGCTTAATTAACTAGCTACCTGGCTAGCTAGCTGGTGAGGCAGCCATCTAGCTAGGTAGCGGGCTGGCCACCTGGCTAGCAAGCCAGGATAAATAGCCAGCCATCTGGCAGGAGAGTGAGACAGCCAGCTGGATTAACTAGCCAGTCACCCTGCTGTTCAGATGCCTAGCCAGCCGGCTTAACTAGCTTGCAACCTGCCTGACCAGCCTACTAACGAGCAGGTTTAACTTGCAAACCACCTAGCTAGGCAGCTGGCTAACCAGCTGACTTCACTATCTGACTTAACTAGATAACCATCCGTTTAGCCAGCTGCCTTAACTAGCTAGCCACCTAACTAGCCAGCTGGCTAGTCAGATCACTCAAATCGCTGACAAAACTAGCTAGACATCCGGCTAGCAAGTTGCCTTAACTAGCTAGCCACTTTGCTAGCCAGTTGGCTAGCCAGATCATTTAAATTGCCGACTTAACTAGCTAGACATCCGGTTAACCAGCTGACGGAATTAGCTAACTACCTACCTAGCAAGGTGGCTAGCCAGCTGACTTAAATAGCTGATTAAACAACTAGCCATCTTGCTAGTCAGCTTATTTAATTAGCTTGCTACTTGATTGGCTACATGGCTAGCCAGCTCGCATAACTAGCTAGATACCCGACTGGCTAGCTGGCTAGGCAGCCGTCTAGTTAGCTAACAGTTTGGCCAGCTGGCTACCCAGTCGTCTGGCTGAACAGTGGGATAGAAAGTCAGCTTAACTAGCCAACCACCCTACTGGTCAGCTGGCTAGCCAATCAACTTAGTTAGCTGGCCACCTACCTGACAAGCCAGCTTACAAGCTGTCTTAACTTGCCAGTCACCTAGCTAGACAGCTGGCTAGCCAGATGACTCAAATAGCTGACTTAACTAGATAATCATCCAGCTAGCCAGCTGGCTTAACAAGCTAGCCTCCTAGCTAGCCAGCCTGATAGCCAGCTCACCTAACTCGCTGACTTTACTAGCTAGCCAGCCAGCTAGCCAGCTGACTTAATTAGCTAGCAACCTACATAGCCAGGTGGCAAGTCAGCTGACTTAACTACCTGACTTAACCAGCTAACCAGCTGGCTAGCCAGTTGACTTAACTAGCTAGATGCCTAGCTAGCCAGTTGGCTTGCCACTTGAATTAAGTAGCTGACTTATCCAGCTAGCCAGTTGGCTAGCCAGCTGACTCAACTATCTGACATAACTAGTTAGACAGCTGGCTAACCCCCTGACTTAACTAGCTGACACCCTCAGCTAGCCAGGTGGCTAGGAAGCTAACTTAACTAGTTGGCTACTTACATATACCGCCAGCTTACCTGCTGAATTAATTACCTAGCTACCTAGCTAACCTGTTGGTTAGTGAGCGGACTTAACTAGGTGACTTAACATGCTAGCTAGCTGGATAACCAGCTGACTTAACTAGCTAGCTATCTAGCTAGCCAGCTGGGAAGCCAGATGAATTTACTAGCTGACTTGAATAACTAGCCAGCTGGCTAATTGGCTGAATTAACTAGCTTGGTACCTATCTATTCAGCTGACTAGACAGATGACTTATCTAGCTGGCTTAACCAGCGAGCCAGTTGGCACAAATAGCAGACTTAACTAGTTAGTCAGCTGATTACTCAGCTAACTTAACTAGCCCTCTACCTAGCTAGCTAGCAGACTAGTCAGCAGACTTAAGTAGCTGACTTATTTAGCTAGGCAGCTGGCTAGTCAACTGACTTAACAAGCTCGCTACATAGCTAGCCAGCTGGCTAGCCAGCTGAATCAAATAGCTGACTTACATAGCTGGCCTCCTTTCCAGACAGCTTAATTAAATAGCTTGCTATATAGCTAGCCAGCTGGCTAGCCAGATGAATTAACTACGTGACTTAACTAGCTAGCCAGCTGAATAGCCAGCTGACTTAAGTAACAAGCTTCCTAGCTAACCAGCTGGATATCCAGCTGACTTAAATAGGTGGCTTAACTAGCTAGCCAGCTGGCTAGACAGCTGACTTAACTAAGTGACTTAAGGAGCTAGCCAGCTGGATAGGAGGCTGAACACATTGTCTAGCTACCTAGCTAGCCAGCTGGATAGACAGCTGAGTTAACTAGCTAACTACCTACATAGCCTGCTCGCATGACAGGTGATTTAACTACCTAGCTACCCACCTAACCAGCTGGATAGTGATCTGGCAAGCCAGCTGACCTAGCACACAGATTTAAGTAGCTAGCAAGCTGACTTAAATAGTTGACTTAATCAGCTAGCTACCTAGCTAGCCAACTGGTTTAACTAACTGACATAACTAGCTGACTTATTCAGCTAGCTTCCAAGTTAGCCAGCTGACTTAAATAGATGAAATAACTAGCTAGCCTGATGGATAGTCATCTGCATTAACTAGCTTTTTAACTAACTAAACAGCTGGATAGCCAATTGACTTAACATGCGGCCTTAACTAGCTAGCTAGCTGGTTTCCAGCTGACTTAACTAGCTGACTTAACCAACTAATCAGGAGGCTAGCCATCTGACTTAACTAGCTGACTACCTATCTAGCAAGCTGCCTAGACAATTGACTTGCCTAGCTAATTAAGATAGCAAGCTGACTTACCAGCTCACTTAACTGGCTAGCTACCTACCTAGCCAGCAGGTGAGCCAGCTGACTTAACTAGTTGACTTGAACATCCAACTGACTTAACTCGTTAATTAACTAACTAGCTAACCTACTCAACCAGCTGAATCAACCCGTTTGCTAACTAGCTAGCTAGCTGATTCTACCAGCTGAATTAACCCGTTATTAAACTAGCTGACTACCTGACTCAACCAACTGACTTAACCCATTTGCTAACTAGCTAGCTTGCTGTCTTAACCAGCTGACTTAATTAGAAAGCTCACTTAACTAGCTGAATTAGGTAGGTGACAACTACTTAGGTAGCTGACTTAACTGGCCGACTTAACTAGTTAACTAGCTGACTTTACCTAAATTAGTTTCTAACTATTTAACTAGCTGGATAACTAGCTGACTTAACTAATTAGCTAACTAATTAGTTAACAGACTTACGTATCTGACTTAAATAGTTAGCTAACTAGTGAGCTAGCTGACTTAGCTAGCTGAATTAGCTAGCTAGCTGCTTAGCTAGCTGACTTAGGTAGCTGAATTAACTAGCTGACTAAGAGATAGCTATCCTACTTAACAAGTTGGTTAGCAAGTTAACTAACTCTTGTAACTGGTTGATGAACGAGTTAGCTAGCTGACTTAACTTGTTTTTTAACAAGTTAGCTAGGTGAATTAACTTGTTGGCTTATGGGTTGGTGCACTAGTCAGCTCTGTGTACTAGTTGGATGACAGGTATTCTGAAATAACTAGTTGGCCGATTAGAAGGCCGACTATTTACCTGGTCTAACTTGTCATCGACTAGTTAACTGAGCTAAATTGTAGGCTGACAAGTTAGCTGCCTAGGTGCCAGATGGTTTAGCTGACTTAACTAGTGGGCCGACCGGGTGTCCGACTGGTTAACTGACTTAACTATTCGCCCAGCGAGTGAGCTGAGAGCTGAGCTGACTTTACTAATTGTCGGTGAGTGACCTGACAGGTCACCTTACTTAACTAGCCGGCTGGCGTGTGAACCGACTGGTCAGCTGACTTAATTAGTCGACCAGTGAGTGAGCTGACTGGTCAGCTGACTTTAATCAGCTGGCGAGTAAGCCGACTGGTCAGAGGACTTAACTAGTAGGACAGCGAGTGAGCCAACCTATGAGCCAACTTAACTAGTCGGCCAGCGAGTTATGTGACAGGCGAGCTTCCTTAACTAGTCAGGTGGTGAGTGAGCTGACTGGTGAACAGACAACTGGTCGACTGGCGAGCAAGTCAACTAGCTAGCTAACCTATTGTCCTGTGGGCGAGCCGACAAGTTAGTTGACCTGTTGGCTAGCTAGCGAACTGACTAGTTTGCTAACCAGTTGGCAGGCAAGGGAGAAGACTAATAAGCAGACATGATGGAAAGTGAGCGAGCCCACTAGTTAGATGACCAGCTAGCTGAGTTGATAGCCAACTAGTTAGCTAAATGTCTAGCTGACTTGCTAGCTGACTTAACTAGCTAGCTGACTAGCTAGCTGGCAATTTATCTGACATAACTAGATAGCAAACAAGCTATCTAGTTGTCTAGCTAGCTGACTTAACTAGCTAACTGGCTAGTTAACTGGCTAGCTGACTAACCTATCTAGTTGACCAGCAAGCTAGCTGACTAGCATGCTCTATAGCTAGCTGACTTATCTAGATAGCTGAATAGTTACCTGAGTTGCTAGCTGACTTAATTAGCTAGCTGGATAGCTAGCTGACTTTACTAGCTGACTAGCAAGTTGACTGCATAGCTGGCTAGCCAGCTGACTTAAGTAGCCAGCTGCATGTTTGGCTAGACTGCTGACCATTGTCTTAACTTGCTAGCTACCTGGCTAGGGAGCCAGCTAGCCAGCCAGCTTAATTAGGCAGCCTGCTGTCTGGACACTTGGATGGCCAACCGGCTTAACTAGCCAACCTCTCTGCTAGTCAGCCCATTAGTCAGCCAGCTTAACTATCTGGCCACCTACCTGACAAGCCTGCTAACCAGCCAGCATAACTTGCCAGCCACCTAGCTAGTCAACCAGCTAAGTAACTGACTTAACTAGCTGAGTGAACTAGATAGCCATCCGGCTAGCCAGTTGGCTTAACTAGCTAGCTACCTAGCTAACCATCTGTCTAGTCAGCAACAGGAGCTTAATCTGGTTAGTGCTGAGTAGAAAGGGGGAGGAAATGGGGTCAATAGAGACATCTTAGCCAGCGAGTGAGGTGAGAAGATAGTTGACCTGTTGGCTGACATGCGAGATGACTAGTTTGCTGACTATTTGGCAGGCGAGCAAGCCTACAAGTTAGTTACCTGATGGAAAGCGAGGGAGCCCACTAGTTAGCTCATCAGCTGGCTGAGTTGCTAGCCAACTAGTTAGCTAAGCAATTAGCTGATTTACTATCTGACTTAACTATCTAGCTGATGATCTAGCTAACTAGCTAGCTGACTTAACTAGCTAGCTGACTTAACTAGCAAGCTGACTAGCAACCTGAATAGCTAGCTGACTTAACTAGGTACCTGAATAGTTAGCTGACATGCTAGCTGACTGAACTAGTTAGCTGGCTAGCTAGCTGACTT
>NW_007067849.1:0-1690 GCF_000164805.1 Carlito syrichta | reverse complement strand
TAGCTACCTAGCTAAAAAGTTGGCTAGCGAACTGAGTTAACTAGGTGACTTAACTAGCTAGCCAGCTGGCTAGCCAGCTCACTTAACTAGCTAGATACACAGCTAGGCAGTTGGTTGGACAGCTGATTTAACTAGCTGACTTAAATAACTAGCCACTTGACTTAAAAGTTGACTTAACTAGCTAGCTACCTAGACAGCCAGCTGAATTTACAAGCTGAAATTACTAGCTAACTACCTAGATAGATATCTTGTTAGAAAGCCAACTTAACTAGCTGGCTCAACACTGTAGCTAGCTGACATAACTAGCTTACTTATTTAGCTAGCTACATAGCTAGCCAGCTGACTAAACTAGCTGAAATAACTAGCTAGCCTGCTGTCTAGCCATCTGAATTAACTAGCTTTTTAACTAGCTAGGGAGATGGCTAGCCAACTGACTTAATGAGGTGACTTAAAAAGCTATCCAGCTGGTTAGCCACTTGACTTAACTAGTTGATTAACAAGCTTGGGAGCTTGCCAGTCAGGTGACTAAACTAGTTGACTTACGTAGATATCCAGTTGGAGAGCCAGCTGATTTAAGAAGGGCTCTAGCTCTCTAGCTACCTGGATAGCCAGTTGACTTAACTAGTTGACTTAATTAGCTAGCCAGCTGGCTAGGCAGCAGAATTAAGTATGTCACTACCTAGCTAGAGTGCTGGCTAGCCAGCTGATTTAACTAGCTGTCTTAACTAGCTGTCCTGCTATCTAGCCAATTGAAATAACTTGCTTCTTAGCTAGTAAACTGGCTATTCAGCTTAATTAGCTAGGTAAATTTTCTAGCTAGCCAGCTGTTTATACAGCTGACTTAACTAGCAAGCTACCTATCTAGCCAGTTGGCTAGTCAGCTGACTTTACTAGGTGAATTAACTAGCTAGCAAGCTGACTATACAGCTGAAATAACAATCTAGCTACTTAGATAACCAGCTGGCTAGCTAGATGACTTAAATGCCTAGCTACGTAGCTAGCTAGCTAGCTAGCCAGCTAACTTAACTAGCTGTCTTCACGAAGTAGACAGTTGATTAGCCAGCAGAATTAACCAGCTTGCTACCTAGCTAGACAGCTGAATAGCTAGCTGACTTAACTAGCTGACATAACTAGACGCTGGATTGTTAGCCACCTGACTTAACTAGCTAACAACCTACTTAGCTTGCTGACATGCAAGCTGTCTTAACTACTTAACTACCTAGCTATCCTGCTTGGCAGATCACTCACTAGCTGACTTGATTAACGGAATAATCTAGCTACCCAGCTGACTGAAATAGGTGACTCAACTAGCTAGCTACCTAACTAGCCAGTTGACTTAACTAGATAATTCAACTTGCTAGCTACCTAGCTAGATGACTTAACTGCTGACTTAACTAGCTAGCTACCTAGCTTGCCAGTTGACTTAACTAGATAATTCAACTTGCTAGCTACCTAGCTAGATGACTTAGCTAGCTGACTAAACTAGCTAGCTACCTAGCTAGCCAGTTGACTTAACTAGATAATTCAACTTGCTAGCTACCTAGCTAGATGACTTAGCTAGCTGACTTAACTAGCTAGCTAGCTGACATATCAAACTGACTTAACTAGCTAGCTTCCTAGATACACAGCAGACTTAACTAGCTGAAATAACTAGCGAGCCAGATGGCTACACATCTCATGTAACAAGCTT
>NW_007067848.1:0-497 GCF_000164805.1 Carlito syrichta | reverse complement strand
GGGCTGGGAAAACACCTCTTATCAACAGGGTGTCTGAATGAAACGTAATTGTACACCTAATCCTTAACTGTACCCCACAAAACTATAATAAAAATACTGATTAATTAAAAAAAAAAAGAAAAAAAAAAGAATATAGACAGTCCTCATTTTATATGACCTCATAATAATAGAAATGTATGTGTGTCACAACAGTGCACAGAGAATACAATCACTCCATGTAGGGATTTCAGTTACTTTATGTGACACAGAGCAAGGGCTGCCAGCACCTTTAATGCAGTTAGTGCAAAAATTATTTCTACTAATTATGATTATCTGTTAGTCTGAAATGTGTAGGATACTTGTTTATTTTGTTTATTTTCTAAATAGAGTAAGATTTTTGAAAGCCTTCTGTTTTGAAATATTATTTTATAATTTGCAAATTGCAATTCCACCTCACAAATCTTACTCCATAAAAATTCTCAGAATAACTGGATATTGCAGTAAGCTTGCAATTATTG
>NW_007067847.1:0-454 GCF_000164805.1 Carlito syrichta | reverse complement strand
TAATTAGCTGACCAGCTAGCTGATTTGCTAGCCAACTAGTTAGCTAAATAACTAGCTGACTTGCTAGCTGACTTAACTAGCTAGTGCACTAGCTAGCTGACTAGCTAGCTATCTTAACTGGCTAGCTGGCTAGCTAGCTGAATAAACTAGCTGATGAGGTAGTTGGCTGACTAGCAGGCAAGTGAGCTGACTTATTTAGCTAGCTACCTGGTTGGCTAGATGACTAGCCAAATGGCTTAACTAGCAAGCTACCTGCTTGGCTAGCTGGGTAGGCTGCCAGCTAGCTTGCTAGTGGGCTGGCAAGCTGGTTAGCAACCAGTTTAAATAATCAGCCAGCTGCCTAAACAGTCAGATAGCCAGCTGGCTTAACTAGTCAGCTACCCTGCAGATCAGGCGGCTAGCCAGCCGGTTTAATTAGCTGACCACTTCCTGAACAGCCTGCTAACCAGCCGGC
>NW_007067846.1:0-647 GCF_000164805.1 Carlito syrichta | reverse complement strand
TGTAGTTCCAGCTACTTGGAAGGCTGAGGCAGAAGGATCGCCTGAGCCCAGCAGGTGGACTCTGCGGTGGTGCACTCCAGCCTGGGTGACGGACTGAGACTCCAACTCAAAAAATAAACAAACAAATAAATAAAAGTAATTTCGCCTCTTTGGTTTCCTCCTTTGTGAAATGGCAGTGTTAATTACAAAAGCCAATTTATGTAGTGTGCTTTATAAAACACTGAAGAAAAAAAATTTTTCCGTGATGCAAAGTGAATAATCAGACTACATAAAAATAAAGAAATCACACTCAACTGTGTGTGTGTGTGTGTGTGTGTCTCACTCTGTTACCCAGAGCCTGTAACCCAGCACTTTGGGAGGCTGAGCCATCGAGCCCGGCCCAAAACCATAGCTTGTAGTTCCAGTTACTTGAAAGGCTGAGGAAGAAGGATCGCCTGAGCCCACTAGGTCGAGGCTGTGGTGGCCATGAGTATGCCATTGCACTCCAGGCTGGGAGACAAAGAATGAGACTCCAACTCAGAAAAAAAAAAAAAAAAGTTTCTCTGAATTATATAAGCATAAAATTCCTTGAGCTACCAAAATAGTGTATTAAAAATTTAGGGTCAGCCGGGCTCGGTGGCTCAGCCTGTAATCGCGTGTCTTTGGGA
>NW_007067845.1:0-433 GCF_000164805.1 Carlito syrichta | reverse complement strand
AGCAGCCACTGCACTCCAGTCTGGGCGACAGAGTGAGACTCCAACTCAAAAAAAAAAAGTTGTGCCACAGTTGAGTGTCTCAGTATCTGGGGACAGAGGAATGACTGATGGTATTGGAAGGAGTCATTGTAGTCAAGAGTTTTGTAGTGCTCAGATATCACCATCTTCAGGAGGCCTTTCCTCCATATCCCACTCAAGGTCTGGCATCTCTGTCACATTGTCTTCCTTATTTTCTTGACAAATTATTGTTTATTCATTTATTTGCTTACTGTTTACCTCCTCCCACTCTTTCTAAATGAAAGTACTCTAAGAGCAGGAACACTGTCCTGTTCATGGTTTTGGTCCTAGCCTCTACAACAATGCCTGATGCATTGTAGGCATTCAGTAAACATTTGTTAGGATTGTATTCATTTTTTAAAAATTTTTATTATTT
>NW_007067844.1:0-541 GCF_000164805.1 Carlito syrichta | reverse complement strand
ACTTAATTAATTAGACAGCTGGCGAGCCACCTTACATAACTAGCTTGCTACCTAGCTAACTATCTGGCTAGCCAACTGACTTAACTGGCTGACTTAACTAGACGGCCTGCTTGCTAGCCAGCTGACATAACAAGGTTGCTACCTAACTAGCAAGCGGTCTAGCCAACTGATATCACTAGCTGACTCAAAAGGCTATCCAGCTTACTAGCCACCTGATTTAACTAGGAAACTACTTATCTAGCCAACTGGTTAGCCAACTAGTTAGCTACATAGCTAGCCAACTGGCTAGCCAGCTGACTTAACTAACTGACTTAACTAGCTAGCCAGCTAGTTAGCTGGCTGACTTAACTAGCTAGTTACCTTTCTAGCCGGCAGACTAGCCAGCTGACATATAGCTGACTTAACCAGCTGGTCAACTGTATAGACAGATGACTTAACTAGCTGACTTAGTTAGCTAGCCAGCTGGCTGGCCAGCTGATTTTACTAGGTGACTTAACTAGCTAGTCAGCTGACTAGCCAGCTGACTTAACTAGCTCTACCC
>NW_007067843.1:0-644 GCF_000164805.1 Carlito syrichta | reverse complement strand
CCTATCCAGCTGACTTAACTAGCTGGCTACCTATCTAGCAAGCTGGCTAGGCACCTGACTTACCTAGCTGACTTAAGCTAGCAAGTTGGCTTGCCAACTCTCTTAACTAGCTAGATACCTACCTAGCCAACAGGCTAGCCAGTTGACTTAACTAGCTGACTTGAACAGCTAGCCTGCTGGATTGAAAGCTAACTAAACTAACTAGCTACTTACCTTGCCAGTTGGTTAGCCAGCTCTCTTAAATAGCTGAATTAACCAGCTAGGCAGCTGACAAGTCAACTAATTCAACTACCTCGCTACCTAGCTAGCCAGTTGGTTTACCAACTAATTAATTAACTGGATTTACTGGCTAGCTACTAGCTAGACAGCTGACCTAAATAGTTAGCTAACTAGCTCACTACCTCGTTAGTCATCTGATTTAAACAGTTAGCTAACTAGCTAACTACCTAGCTAACAAGCACACTTAAATAGTTAGCTGCCTAGCTAGCTAGATGTCTTAAGATGCTAGCTAACTAGTTAGCTTACTCATTATCTAACATGCTAGGTAACTGACTTAGTCATCTGACTTAACTCTTTAGCTATGGGCTTCCTAGGTGTCTCAAGCAGCTGACTTACTCATTAGCTTACTAGGTAGCTAGCTGACT
>NW_007067842.1:0-1215 GCF_000164805.1 Carlito syrichta | reverse complement strand
TGATTTTTTGGTTTATTATAGAGATGAGGTCTCGCCAAGTTGCCCAGGGGGGTCTCGAACCCGCGGGCTCAGGCAATCCACTCACCTTGGCCTCCCAGAGTACTGGGATGACAGGCTGAGCCACTGAGCCCGGCCTAGCTTTTTGATTTATTGTAGAGATGAGGGCTCACCAAGTTGCCCAGGCTGGTCTCGAACCTGTGAGCTCAGACGATCCTCTCACCTCAGCCTCCCAAAGTGCTAGGTTTACAGATGTGAGCCACTGTTCCCAGCCTTTTTCTAAACCTCTGATTTGTTCACCCGCTGCCTCAGTTTCCAGTTTTGCTATCAGTTTACCCCCCCTTTCTCATTTATGTAATGGTATTTTTATTTACATTTCTGTTTTTGCAAACAGGGTCTGGCTCTGTCACCCAGTCTGGAGGGCAGTGGTACAATCATAGTTCACTGCAGCCTCGACCTCCTGGGCTCAGGCAATCCTCCCACCTCAGCCTCCCAAGGAGCTGGGGTGGCAGGTACCACTGTGCCTGGCTGATTTTTTCTATTTTTTATAGAGACGGGAGTGTCACTGTGTTGCCCGTGCTGGTCTCAAAAAACTCCCCAGCTCAAGTGATCCTCCCGCCTTGGCCTTCCAGAGCGCCGGGACTACAGGCACGTGCTGCCTGATTTTATTTTTTTGAGTCGGAGTCTCAGTGTCGCCCAGGTTGGAGGGCAGTGGCACGCTCACGGCCACTGCAGCTTCGACCTGCTGGGCTCCGGCCGTCCTTCTGCCTCAGGCTTCCAAGGAGCTGGAACTACAGGCATCTGGCTAGTTCTTTGATTTACTGTAGAGAGGAGGTCTCGCCAGGTTGCCCAGGCTGGTCTCAAACCTGTGAGCTCAGACAGTCCTCTCACCTCGGCCTCCCAAAGTGCTGGGATCACAGGCGTGAGCCACCGGCACGGCCCCACCTGACTCTGAGAGCTGCCTCTGCTGTTTTCTGTTCTGGGCTGCGGAGGGGAGGGACTGACGCTGCCTTTGTTCCCGCCCCTGTTCCCCAGAGTCCGCACCCCCGGGAAAGCGGGTGGACAGCAAGACGCAGGTTCCGGTCCGCTACTGCGCGTTGGGCAGCCGGGATTCTGCCAGGTCGGATGCGCCCCCCGCCCCGCCCCGCTCACCCGGTGGTCTTGCTTGTGCGTGGGGGGGAGGGGCAGAGGCGGGGAGGGCGCACAGTCTCCGAGCCG
>NW_007067841.1:0-548 GCF_000164805.1 Carlito syrichta | reverse complement strand
CTGGTCAGATAACTAGTGGACTCACTCGCTTTCCATTAGGTCAGCTAATTAGTCAGCTCGCTCGCCTTCAAACCAGTCAGCAAATCAGTCGGCTCGCTCATCAACCAACAGGTCAACTAACTTGTCGGTTTGCTCGCATGCCAACAGGTCAGCTAACTAGTCAGCTGGCTCGCCAGCTGACTACTTTAAACAGCTCACTGATCGGCTCGCTCGTTGGCTGACTAGTTAAGGCAGCTCACATGTTGGGTCACTCGCTGGCTGATTAGTTAAGTCAGCTCACCGGTCGACTCATTCACTGGCTAAGTAGTTAACTCTTCTGACCATTCAGCTCACTTGCTAGCCAACTAAAGTCAGATGACCAGTCAGCTAACCTGCTTGCTGAATAGTTAAGTCAGCTGACGAGTACGCTCACTCACGGAATGAATAGTTAAGTCAGCTGACCAGTTGGCTCTCTTGCCGGCCGACCTGCTAAGCCAGCTCACCTGGGGGCTCTCTTGCCAACTGACAAGTTAAGTAAGCTACCCGGTCGGCCGACTAGCCTGACAACT
>NW_007067840.1:0-433 GCF_000164805.1 Carlito syrichta | reverse complement strand
GAGCTAGCCTGCTGGCTACCTACCTAGCCAGCTGGCTAGCCAGCTGACTTAACTATCTGATTTAACCAGCTACCAAGTTGGCTAGCCAGCTGACTTAACTCAATGACATCACAAGCTAGACAGGTAGCTATCTAGCTGACTTAACTAGCTAGCTACCTACCTTTCCAGTTGGTTAGCCAGCTCTCTTAACTAGGTGAATTATCCAGCTAGCCAGCTGACTAGCCAACTGTCTTAATTGCCTCACTACCTAGCTATCCAGTTGGCTAGCCGTTGACTTAACTAGCTGACTTAACTAACAAATTACCTAGCTAGCCAGCTGACTTAAGTAGTTAGCTAACTACCTAGGTACCTAGCTAACAAGCTGACTTGAATGGTTAGCTGCCTAGCTAGTTAGCTGACTTAACCAGTTGACTACATAGTGTGTTTACTCGTT
>NW_007067839.1:0-434 GCF_000164805.1 Carlito syrichta | reverse complement strand
TCAGCTAGTAAGTGAGCTTGCTAGCTAGGTGGCTGGCAAGTTAAGCCAGTTGCTTAGCAGTCTTTTTAGGTAGATGGCTAGCTAGTTAAGCCGGCTGGCTAACCCGCCGACAAGCAGGGTGTCTGGCTAGTTAACCCGGCTGGTTATCCAACTGTCTAGCCAGCAGGCTGCCTAATTAAGGTGGCTGGCTAGCCACCTGGCCAGAACGCTAGCTGGCTAGCTGGCTCCCTAGCCACCTAGCCAGCCAGGTAGCTAGCTAGTTAAGCCAGATGGCCAGCAGTGTAGCTAAATAAGTCAGCTGGCTAGCCAGATATCCAACCAACTTGCTAGTCAACTACTTAAGTCAGCTAGCAATCCAGTTATCTAGCTAAGTCAGCTAGCAAGTCAGCAAACTATTCAGCTAACTAGTTATGTCAGCTAGCTATTCAGCTTAC
>NW_007067838.1:0-434 GCF_000164805.1 Carlito syrichta | reverse complement strand
GTAGAGACGAGGGCTCACCAAGTTGCCCAGGCTGGTCTTGGACCCCTGGACTCGGGTAATCCTCTTGCCTCGGCTTCCCAAAGTGCTGGGATTACAGACTTGAGCCATGGCGCCCGGCCAACTTTGCTTTTTAAAATGGATCCGGTTGAAAAGCAGAGTGCAAGGTCTGCTTTTTCTGTGGGGATGGATGATAAGTCAAGATCACAGTGCTCCGAATGAGATCGTGCTCGCGTCTTTCATAGTTCCTTCCTGGCTACAAGTTTGGTGACCTGAATGGTGGATTAGAAAAAAAAAATGGTAGCCTTAATCCTGTTGGATTTAGTCAACACGTCAATCTCTTCTACTAAACCTTTTTTTTTTTAAAAGTTGGAGTCTCACTCTGTCGCTCAGAGCTCTCGACCTGCTGGGCTCCGGCGATCTTTCCGCCTCAGCCT
>NW_007067837.1:0-496 GCF_000164805.1 Carlito syrichta | reverse complement strand
GTAGGGAACTGCAGGCCCTGGAGCCATCTCCCAGGCAGTGGTTGCCACCTGGCAGCAGTCGTCTGATCCTGGGAGTTGAGTGACACTCCTTTTAACATGACTTTACGTTAGGTAGGCTAACTTTCTTTTCTCTGCCATTTTTGTCTCTAAGAAAGTGAAAAAGGCCTTAATTATCGGGCACGAGAGAATCTGGATTTCTCAGTGGCATAATATATTAAAGCAGGAGAAAAAAGATATTCGGTTGTAGACTGCAATCCTATCACATTCTAGGAGAAAAAAAAATCTCTGTTATTTAATGAAATGCTCCTGGGGGCCTCCTAAGTCTGGGAGGAGTAGGCTCCTAGGAGGAAATGTTCCTGGGAATGCATACAAGCCTCAGGAAGTTCAGTGCTGAATGGTCTTTCACTTCTGCTTGAGTATGGGAGTCAGAATTGCCTAAGCTTGGTTTATGTGTGCTGAGGCACATAAGCAGAGCATCACCTAACATGTCTTTCAG
>NW_007067836.1:0-589 GCF_000164805.1 Carlito syrichta | reverse complement strand
CTCTGAACCTCAGTTTTGAGGTAATGCTTGCTGAATGAATGAACTACACCATATACACATACCTACAAGAAGTGCTCAATAAGAAGAAATAGTTATTATCATCATCCCATCTCTGCCTCTTTACCATCACCCGTTACTGTAAAGTGGGGGGAGAAAGAGCCGGGTGGCTTCCCTCTGCAGGTTCACGCTGACTGGCTGCAGACGTGGCACCAAAAATGGCACAGAAACATCTGTAAACCCAGGGCCTCCATGAGCTCAAGGCAGCTGCTGCTTCTACTCTGTGCTTGGCTGATGTAGAATTCAGTACAGAAGTCCTGTCTTACCCACAGCGTATACATTCAGGATGCCCCGTGGATACCTGAAACCACAGATAGCACCGAACTTGACTGCCACCAACTGGAACACATTTCTGTTCACATCTTTCACTCACAAACTGAATGACCTTTTCCATCCCTTAGGTGTGCTGTGGCTACAACTTTTGCAGTGTGAGGTGCGACAGCAATTCTAGCACGGATTTCTTTTTCCCTCTTAACAACTTCACAGAGAGAAGATTCATTCTTACCATAGCTCTTAGGAAGCTCTATGTATA